>NW_028301563.1:10055000-10280000 GCF_042242905.1 Orbicella faveolata | reverse complement strand
TCATCTATATAAATTTTATTAAAGAAATATCTCTAAACTTTTAGCTACTGATATTCTCGTACTGATTTTAATCGGCTTTCATCGCTTCAATGCGCTTGAATTTTCAGAACCGGGCTCTTCCTAATTTGCATAATCCGTAATCGGCCCGTGGGCATTACGGGAGAATAATGCCCTACAATTCAGTGACAATTTACCAATCAGAGCGCGCGTTATATCGGCCACAAGCCAAAGCCATATAATAAACGTAAATAATCGACGATTATCGTTGGCATTATTTTTTTACTATACTGTTTCTGCTAAAAACAACAACAACAACAATGTTGAAATGAAGAAAAATATGAACAATAAGTATGAGTCATCGTATGAAAACGACCACAATTTTAAATTTAAAAGGACTTACACTACGAGAGATATTCGAAAATTTCCTCTTTAGGCCAGTGCAATTTGAAAGTATTATCAACCATAGTGAATTCTTAATTATTCGAACTTTCATACGATTACTCGCTTATAGTATGACTGAGAGGGGTACGAACGCGCGCGCATTAATAAATTTGTTTTGCAGTGCATATCAAAAAATAACGATAAATTGGCCTGCCATCGACCAATCACAACTGAGGTATGTCGCAGTTATGTAATGATATCAATAAATCATAATAAATGCATGATTAAACGTTCATAATTATCTTTAGTTAATACACACAGGTTTCTGCGTTTCTTTTGATAAGTTAAATCACACTTTTTCAGAGCCAAAAAAGAATAAAATAATAAATGCAACAACATTTCTTAAATCGCAATCTATACAGTTCGTTTTCACACGACTTCAGCAAAATTCAAAAGTTCTCGAAATCACTGTCATTAGCTAACGGCGGAAGGGTTTTGTTTCTACAGAGTGTTTCTTTTCTAAAAATTCGAGACACACTAATTCAATGACGTCTGAAATATTATACAAACGAATGTTTTCACCCAAATAGTGTTTGGCTGATTTTCATTAAAATGTACACACAAATCCCTTATGCAGACTTATGTAATAATCCAGAGTTTCAGTTTCATTGTTGTTTTGCACCCGAGTTCTGGCTATCAGCTCCATGGGGGTCTTCTGAGATTAATTTGCGACCAAATTTTGAGCTGTTTTCAATAGCTCTCACGAGGAGATGTGATTGCCAGTTAGGCAAGACACAACTCGTACCCAGTGCTTTCTCGTGAGAGGCAAGGACAATGATAACTAGGTTGTTGAGAGATCTAGAGTCAATCAGAGTCATAGTTATATGGCGATGCTATTTACGTGACGTATTAGATGACAGTGACAATATAAGCTTTTTTAGCAGAAAAAATTAACACATATCATGCGTCATTCTTTATATCAAAACTTTAAAATTTGGAAATTAAAATTGAAAACCCTGCATAAACAGTGACATTCTATTGCGAAAGATTTTCATTTCCGGGACCTCGGTCGCGTCTCGTCCAATGTAAGTAAGGCCGGTGCGTACCTCTTTTGCTATTTATTAGGCGATACTATCATCGCGTGCAGTACAAAATTGCATTTTTTATTTTTATTTATTTTTATTTTTTATTTTTTTATTTTCTCTCTTTCCATGATTTCACTCTTACGTGTATGCAGTTTCTGAAGCAAAAAAATAGCTCTCGCATCGTTAACATTATGTAAATATCATATTGATTTTCGCATGCGTTGCAAGTTTTACGTATTGGGGTAAAATACTGAAAATTTCAATGTTTATTGCTCTTAACTACGAGAACAGCAAGTGCAGCGCACATATTTATTTTTAGTGCTAATCGTATGCCCCGCCCTCAAATATAATAGCACGCAATAACATATGTATTAAGGCGTTTCTTGTAAAGTCCGTTTACAGTATCTTTCAATTGTTATTCACTTTCGTGGGAAGTTAAACTTAGGCTTATATTGCTGGACCCCGATTGTGGAATGTCTTACTTAAAGCTGAATGCTTGAAGACGACTAATTGTAGCTTCCTTCAAAAGAAAAAAAAGATTTTTAACTAGTGCTTTATGCTTGAATGCTCTGACCAATCTTCAAACCAACAAAAATTACTATAATATATTTAGTTTAATCATTACTTAGTAGGCTTAATTTTACGGAAAATAATTCTTTTGGGAGAATTTCGATTATAAAATAATGTAGTTTCGGTTCAGTTCGATTAAGACAGTCATGCGTACCTCCGGATAATATATGGGTTACAAATAATGTAGTGAATAATGACTTGTTACGGCTCCCTGAAGTTAATTTTAAGCAACGTGTATTACCTATACTTTGAACAAAATTACATTATATATACCTTCGCAGGTAGAACCCTCCATTACAAATCCACCTTTGCAAAGGCAGTTGTACGATCCATCCGTATTCTTGCACTCAGGTTTAGCAACTGTAACGCAGGGGTTGACCTGTGCAGCACATTCGTCGATATCTGACACGAGAGAATGTGATATGAATGTTATATTTATCCACCGTTAGAATACACATATCTTAGTTCCCTTCCAATTCGCATCCAAGCGACAAGGGCGTGTTAAACAAGCATATTCTGTATCGGTCATGCAACCTCGTTCCAACGGATTTTCAATCAGATCGTTGAACGGAATAGAGCCAAGCTCTATTTTCGTTCAACAACTTTCAACATGTTGGACGGCATATTTCAACGTTCAACCTCACATTATACACTGTTCAGCATTTGTTGAACAGCAGCTGCAATATTTGTTGCTCATCAAATGTTGAACCGTGTATCATTGGCTTAAAGTATGCTATAAAGAGACATGAAACAAACCTGTGCAATTCTGTCCATCTCCAGTGTATCCGTCTTTACAAGAGCAGTTGTACCCTCCCTTGGTGTTGTTGCAGCTGGCGTTCACGTGGCATTTGTGAGAACCTCTATCGCATTCATCAATATCTAAAGTTAAGGTAAAACATGTTTCATAGGATCCACTGAATCGGAAAAGCAACTAAGTGCCTTTAATTCGTCAGATTACCTCTAAAAAGTATGAAATTTGGAATATCAGTTAAACTTGGTTTTACGAGACAATTTATCTGTTAATTTTTAACGAAATGCTGTCTGTAAGTGATGGGGAATTTGTCTGGGGAAAACACCGGAAAATTCGTTTAACAGAGTCAAAAATTATGGTGAACTAATTTTCTGAAAATATGCGAGTTTTAATGTTAACATATAAAGAACGGGATGTTCAAACTTTTAACTTCTACCACAGAATGTTTGATGTTCAACGAAATTTGCGCTAAATGATAGTTACAACACAAAGGTATGTTAGGAGTAGCATAGTTACCATTCTCACAGTGTTCGCCCTCGAACCCAGTAGTACACGAACATCGATATCCTTTCTGTGTAAAACCAGACTGACAAGTTGAGTTGTTCTCGCACTTCCCTCCGATCTTTCCGCACTTGTTCTGAAACGCAGAAAAGGAAAATAGTTGCTTATAAATAATCTACTACTCTCTTGTTGTTAGAATAAATGAATGAACGACTGTTCAAGATATAGGTTTATTTCACAATTGGGATTAAAAGTCTGTCAGCCGACTTTTAGCAGACTCAATCCGGAAGTTAGAAAAGTAATGTATGCACAAATATTAAGATTTTTTTAGAGAGCCTATATGCTCATTATCCTTGGTATAAATTGGCTTATTAGACAAGTGAAGGCGAAAAGTTAAACAAAGAAAAAAAAAAAAAAAGGATAGTCACTTACTTCGGCGCCGCGATAGTAGTAAAGCTGATTGTCTTTCAGATCCCCGTCATGCTCCAAGTGAGTGGAGTTATTCAGCTCACATTTATGTGTTCCGTCAGGATCTTTGTTCCTAATATTAACACTGACACAGTTTGCATCCAGGTAGCAACGGTATTCACACTCGTCCAAGTCCTTGACAGTCATGGTTTTTATCCAGTGGTTTACTAAACGTTTCTCAGCATAGAAATAGTAGGCTGGAAAGTACAGTTCACGTCCTCCATCTGAAAAAATATACACATGTTTATTTAAAGGGTTTATAATAAATAAAAGAAATTCTGAAACAAGTACGTAGTATCTCTTAGAAACATGCAATATGTTTTTATTTCGATTTACTCCCTACGCACAAGATTAATTTTTTTGCCAAACCTTCGTATAAACAAATCGGTGAAACTATAATTTCTAACCACTTTGTTATCGTTCTGACCCTAAATATGAAATAACTTCCTTAACGGGGACCCAAGAGTGTAGTCGCAATTTTCTTTTCCGCTTCCTAAGTCTTGTAGGGATCCAAGATAACTGTATGATGTATTTCAGAGTTCAGCTTTCAGTGTCATCGCTTCTTTCGAAGAATTTATGAAGAAATCTGATAGTAAATAGAGAAATTTAAGTTTCTAGTGGACCAGAATAATTTTAGGTACTTTTCAGTCGTTTTTACATTTTCTTAAAGCTAAAGATAGTATTAAATAGTTGCCTTGAGTAACATTGAGAACATTTTATTTATGGGAACTGGAGAAAATAAATTTCAAAGTTCAAAGAAATAATGCAAATGCAGGTAAAATTTAATCATCAGTTTCATTTCACCAGCACTTTCAAGTGTTTTTTCGATATGTCCTGTTGTTAGAAATGATTTATTTTTCAGAAGAATTTTAAAACAGTCAAAAAGAAGTTTGCAACACTATGTAAATAATCTCAATACAAAGTGTTTGTCCACATGTTACTCGTACCTCAGATGCATTCCTTCTTAAACATTCGACGCTGATGCTTAAATCGTTTACTTGGTGTTTGAATGAAATTGCGAACTACAAATATTTTGAAGACTGGACATCTCGAAGTCGTAATTTAGTGATAGTTAGCGGAGAACGTAAAAAGTATGAAACTTAAATCGACTTTTTAAAGTTGTAAGAGCGGCTTGTTTTTTAATCTTTCCCTCGCCGAGATCAATCGTGAATTCTCCTAGCTAAGCATCAGACATTTCTCAGTTACTGTCCCTGTGAGAATTTGGTGCTATATCAATATAACATCCACGTTATTTTTGCCACCTGTCTATTCAGACAGCATATTAATATTCTGATAATAGAGAGTGCTGATTAAACTTTTCAAGTTTAGTTAGGAAAAAGAATAATAGTTGTGGAACCCGAAATTTCGCTCTATGGCAGAAGAATGAATCCTCCTCTCGAAATATCAGCTTTTCTGGACTGATAGGTCTGATTAGGTCTGATGGAAAATTTCCGTTCTTCAAGACCGAAATTAGATTGACATGGAAATAGCTAATAAATACGAGACACGACGTCTATGTTGGATTTACATCATGAACTTATTTTTAGTCACGGTTTTAGTCAAAACGTTTCTGGTCGAGGGAAATTTATACGGGGTTTTAATCTTTGGCAAGTTTTTACAAAACAATTTACATTTAATTCGATAATATTTTTACTATAACGTCAAACCCCTGCAAACTTCTCTTTAGGATTTTCGCTTAAACAAACTCCGCTAAGAGTATTGTTATTTTAAATTAGCGGTAGGTAATGATGAAGATCACCGCCAAAAAATGCCTTATGTAATTTGTCCATTTTCAAGTTCCTTGCGCGCTCAACACTCCTTAAACTAAGCACTTTAGAACTCTTTCAGTAGGGCACTTTAAGACTCCTTAACTTACGCACTTTAAGACTTCTTAAATTGCGCACTTTAAGATTCCTGAAATTGCACACTTTAACAATTCTTAAGTAGCGCACTTTAAGACTCCTGAAATTGCGCACTTTAAGACTCCTTAAATAGTGCACTTTAAGACTCCTTAAATTGCGCACTTTAAGACTCCTTAAATAGTGCACTTTAAGACTCCTGAAATTGCACACTTTAACAATTCTTAAATAGCGCACTTTAAGACTCCTTAAACTGCGCAATGTAAGGCTTTAGAAATTGCACAAGTTAAGATTCTTACAATTTCGCACTTAGGCACTCCTTAAATTATGCATTTTCAGACTCCTGAAATTGCGCACTTTAAGACTCCTTAAATCGCGTACTTTAAGACTCCTTAAATTGCTCAGTTTATCACTCCTTAAATTGCGCACTTTATTGAGACTCCTTAAGTTGGAAACTTTAAGACCCTCTTAATAAAACACTTTAAGACTCCTAAAATTGTACACTTTAAGGCTTTTTTCAATTGCGCACTTTAAAACTCCTTAAATTACCCACTTTAAGAATCATTAACTTGCGCAGTTTAAGACTCCTTATATTACGCACTTTAAGACTGCTTAAATACCGCACTTTAAAGTGCACCATTTAATGAGTCTTAAAGCGCGCAATTTAAATTGTGCACTTTAAGACTCCTTAAATTACGCACATTAAGACTCTTCAAATTGCGCAATTTAAGACTCCTAAAATTTTACAATTAAACACTCCTGAAATTACGCACTTTAAGACTCCTAAAATTGCCCACTTTAACACTCCTTAAATTGTGCACTTAAACACTCCTTACATTGCGCGCTTTAACACTCCTTAAATTTCCTCTTGTTATAGCATATTTTAAAGCAGCTGAGTATTACCCACTGCGCGATCTTGAATTCAAGTTAATTTATACTAAGTTTTAAATTCCTTTTCATTGGAAAAAACTGCAAGAGAAGGAAGAAAAATCCTTCGTCTGTTTCGATTACCAAAATATGAGTTCTGTCAACAGCGTCTTCTCGAGTTCTGTGATTGCATGGGATTATACAAGAAAGGCTCTTACAAGAACCAACACCAAACCGAACAAATAAATAGTAGATCATAGTTCTGTTGTCTGCTCAAATTTGCCTGGGTTGGGGGCGGTTTTTGACAAACAGTAGCAACTTCCGCTAAGATCATTGTGAGTTTCGTCTTACAGGCCAAAATAATGCAGAGTTGACTATTCTACTCGCTCTAGGAAACAGACCGTTTTAATAAAAAGCACGAGCCATATATACACGTATCACAAAGTAAAATCAAGTTTAAAACACAAGACAAGAAAATTGAAGTAATTTGAATTTGGTAAACATGGTCGATGCCCGTATCTCATAAAGGATATTTTTTGTGGACTTAAAAAGATCGAGTGACTTTCCAAGGATTTACAGGAAGCACCTCCAGTGAAATGTTAGACACTTTTTCCAATGACGAGGAAAATACTCAGCATCAACCTTTAATCAAGTAAACATGGTTTCTTCAAACCGTGGTCATTTGCCTCTTTATGTATCAGGGGTAAAGATAGTTTAAGACTCGTCTCACTTCCTCGTTTTACATGCTGACAGTGCGGCTCTTTTCGGAATAAACTGGTTATGAAGACAAACGCGTGTAGATTTCTATCACATCGCTTCCAAATCTACGGCTAATCAGAGATCATCAGCGAATATCTTGGTTCCGGATTCAACCAGTGGACTACAGACTAACCCTCGATCACGAAGAGAAGTAGATAGGCTTGCTTACATATTACTTAATTTTCAAAAATTGGACAGACTATTGTGACAATATCAGTTTTTGCTACGCTTGACTTTCTTTCTCGTCACATGTCCGCGCTTAACAAGATTGATACAGTACAAAGAGTTATTGCGCTGACTCAGCGTAATACAGAATGGAAAAAATGTGATGTTTCTTCCAACAAATTAGGTATAATTTCCGACTAAAGATTCGTTGCCCAAATTATCAAGAATCCTTTAACAGCAATCTTTAACCAAACTGGGCAACGCTGACTTAGAAATTAAGATGGTATCTATGAAATACAAAGCAGGTAAAGAGGAAGTTTTTGAGACCTACCCTGCGCCCGAGTTGGACAAGGGATTACTAAAATCCATGACACGAGAACGAAAAGCAGAGAGAAACTCATTCTTAACCTGCGGCGGATGTCTCCACTTAATAAGTCTCAGATACAAGTCAATACAGTATTGAATAGTCACCAGTGACGTCTTGTCGAATTAAGCTCCAACAAAAGCTAACAACGACTAATGAAAGATGGCATGATATGGCTTAAAGTTAAAACAGTGCTCAGATAACAGACGTAAACCAATCATGTTACTTATTCGCCTGACTGCACTCCACAAAGTACATATAAACTTTCTGGTCTAATTGTGCATTTTTAATGAGTAAATAGAATACGGTTCTTTAATCAATTTATTTACCTACATGTAGGTTGGTAAAATACATTTGAGGGAGAACCACACTAGTGAAAGTTTGAGTCTTAGTTGTCTCTTTTTTTTTATCGAAATAAAAGGCATGTTTAAGGTCGTTAAGCTAATTCACTGTTCTCGAGCGTTGATAAAATAGATTTTCTGCAGTTAAACCTTAGATCAATGAAGAAAATAAATTTCTCAAATTTCGGTTTTCCTTCTAAGAAATAACATTCTTTCTTAAACTAAACGCAGCGATGATTCAGTTTTAGATTCCTGATATTTAGTTTTGCATCAAGATATTTTATTGTTATACTTTCACTTGTTTGAATGCTATTTTTGTAAACACCATAGTTTATCAAGACGCTCTCTTTCGTTAATGATATCCCTTTTTCATCCCGCGAGTTTTCCCTTAAATTTATACATTCTACAATGAGAAATTGTAGATGTTGCATACCGAGACATGTGAAAGACTATTGGGAGAGAAAGCTGCTCAAGAATCAATAATGTACACGACGAAAGATTTCCTAATCAGAGCTTAAACTTCCTACCAATGGCTTAAGAATTTAAATTTATGCAATTTTGTCCTTTGATATCAAGTTTCTGTTGATAGTTCCAAGACATCACTTGTTCCATTAAAATAATTGAAAACTATCCCTTGTCTCATTCAAAAGACTATGATTCCTTGTTCCCAAAAGTCTTTGAAGTCTCCAACAAGCAAAGAACGAGAATGATAAAGATTTTAAAGTACAAGCAATTTAGCTTTACGCCTGTTAACGGAAAAGTGTCCATCGTTCGACCAGTTGTTTGTTTGCACAGTTTAACGCCGTCATCGTTCGAGGAGCTTACATTTCTATATAAGGACAATTCGCTAAAAGTTTGTTAGGAATACATAATAAAACCGCAACCAAACATACTAAAGTGCAGTTCTTAGAAGGGCCACCTTCTGAAGGAAATTAGCACTCGTGTTAATTGAGGTATTTGAACTTAACGTGACCTAAATTAATGCGAATTGAGGTAATTACCCAACAGATGTGTTTAGTTTGCACACCACCATGTACGTTAATCAAGCTGACTATTCTACCAAAGCTAAGAGGCGTTTTATTTTCGCATTATGAAAAGTGCGAGCCTTGTTGCCAAGTAAAAGTTTGTTGAACTTAAATCTGCAATATAATTGAAATATCACCGAATACATTTCCAACCCTATCACAAATTCGCTAGAATGGTGACTTGAACTAATCCTGAAGTTATCGAAACCTGTGAAGGTTACTTAGAACTTAATGTTTACATATACAAGCAAAATAAAGCAGCACCTCCAGTAGAGAAGGTTTCTCTTTAATTCGTGAATTTACAAGTGTTCAGTGCAAGGAAGAAGATGTCCAGTGAATCGATGACATGTAACTTGCTAATCCCGAAATTATGAAAAGCGTGTATTAAACAATTTATGTTTAACATTTATAAGGAAAATAGAGAAGCCGTTCCAGAAGAGAGCCTCTTTTCTTTCTTGAAAGCTGAAGAATTTGTGAAGTGAGATTAGACGTGTGGAAAACTGAGAGTTCGGCCCATCCTTTATCTTTAGATTGTCGATCAGCTTTGTTGTCTACACGAAGAGCTGTGACTTGTATGAAACTTTTTATCGAGCGTTAGCGCTTCAAGTTTCAATATTAGCATCAGTCAATTCCAGCAGTGCCCATCCCCTCCCCCCCCCCCCGGGCAACCGCGGGGCATTTGCTCACGTTGTCAGTCCCGGGGGTGGGACATCCGCAATTTTATCGCGGCCCGGGCGCTGGACATTTGCGTACCCCAGGGCGACCCCCGGACATTCGACACACGTGTTTTGGAAAGTGCCATGGATGAGTTCATCGGGAAAGACGAGGTGTTTGTCGAACAATGGCTTGTCCGTCAGGGACTAGAGAAACTTGCAGATGTTTTCAAAGGTATGTTTTCTGAATTTTCGATATTTCTATATTTTGTTTATCTCAGAACAATCACTGACGTGAGCACGACTATTTCCCATTTCGCATTCAAAACTAGCCTAGCATTTTTGAATTCATGAAAGTAGAGTTAAAATACTTAAGCTTTGCGAATTCAAATGATGCGATCTTCAAGACAGATCTTGCGAGCTTAAAATGCAATGCATCATCATTTAAAATGTCTTGATTTTTCACAGAAAAAGTAGCTTGCGAATATAGGCGCCTATCATCGCTCGCGGCTGGGGGCACGTCCGCCGCAATCCCAGCTATCCTCTAGCAAACTGTTAACAACAAATATAATGAAATAAATATAATCAGAATCAACTAACACGTACTATTGTCCTTGAAGTTTTATCTTTGCATTAAAATACTGAACAGTTGACCGTTTTATTCACTGATTAATTAAAAAACTGCGGAAGGTATTGGCCGGCGACGATCCCGGGGGCGGGGCATTTGCCCTCTTTCTTCGTCCCCACCCCGGGGCATTTAGACAGCTTATGTGCTCCTACCCCGGGAAATTTGCCCATTTATTTAAAAAAAAAAAAAAAGAATGCTAATGTCCGGGGGTTAGCCCGGGGGGGGGGGGGGGTTGGCGCTGCCGGAATTGACTGATGCATAACGATCAGCACAAATTTCTCTACATGACTGAAATACGTATTAAATAAGCACTCTCGTTAAGATGTTTTAACTAAAGAAGATGATTACGGTAAAAGTGACATACATCTGCCTGATATAAAAGCACTAATCTTTCTCCCAACTAGTATATGTGAAAATTTTTGTCAGTAAACTACTGAGGAGAATAGCATGGTTGAGTGAAAATAAGTTTAAAAAAATGCACGTTGGGCAAATTTGAAAGAGAGTTATGAAGTTTTAGCTTCCCCACGCTTCACAAAGCTGGGTTTACGTCGATGTGTTTTCAACACCTTAGTGCTAGTTTTATGCTTTTCTTCTTACGCCGAATGGAAGGAAAGAAAGCTTTTAGCGATAAGAAAGCTTTTGTTTTGGCGAGCGTCCCACAACTTGCGAAAAAGTTCATTACAGGCCTCGAGCTCCGTTTAGTTATGAAATGTTAATGAGGTTTTTCTATATGATGTTTTTGTTTTAAAAAGGAAATGCCAGGAAAACGCCATTCTTCTTTACTTTGAACAGCCTTTAAAATAGGCAGCAATTGTTTTTTACTTCCTAGGCAACGCAGCTTGCAAATTTTAGCATGTAATTTAAGCATGCAAAAACATTTGGTTCCCTGCAGGCAAACTTGTGGCTTAGCTCATCTGCCGTTAGAAGACACTCAAATTAATGGTAAAATTCAGCTAATTTATTGGCAGCAAAACGGATTGCCTCTGATATAAATGGACCATTTGGACCTGTTGAAAAAGCTGGACTCTACTCAGAGATACGAGCGTCTCATGCAGTGTACGCAAGCTTGTCCTCAGCTCGTACTCGTCTCAATATATTCGTTCGTTCGTTCGTTCGTTCGTTCATTCGGCATTCATTCATTCAGAAGAGATGATATTACGGTGGCAAACAAGGTGGACGTACTGAAGAAACACCGCGTAGGAAAACTTCAAGACCATTTGACTGTCTTTTTTTTGTTGTTGTTGTTGTTTTTTGATAACGAGAATGTCAGAGAAAATAGCTTACTTCCCTCGAATCATGACCTGCTAAAAACACCCTTAACCACAGCTTTGGGGGCTAGTAATTAAAACCTGGTTAAAGGTTGCGACTTTTCATATTTATTAAAATTTAATTTTGAGAGGATATTTAAAACAGTCGCACAGAAGTTTGCAATACAATGTAAATAATCTCGTTACATTTTTTTTTTTCTATTTGTTACTCGAACTTCTGGTGCATTTCTTCTTTATAACACATTGGACACTGATGTTGGGACACTGGGCACCTCGAAGTCGTAATTTAGTGGTAATTAGCGAAGAACGTAAATTGAAATCGACTCTTAAAAGTGCGAAGGGCGGCATGTTTTTTTAATCTATCCGTCCCCGAGATGAAGCGTAAATTCTCACTACTACATTTCTTAGTAATTGTCCTTGTGAGGATTTGGTGTTACATCAATATAATATCCACCTTGTTCTTGCCACCTGTCTATGCAGACAGCATATTAATATTCTGAAAAGAGGTGCCTATTAGCTTTTCAAGTTTTGTTTACAGTAAAAAATAATAGGTTTGGACCTCGCGTTTTTCCAAGGTTATAGAAAAAGAAGGGACTGTTCCCTCGAATTTTTAACTTCTGTTTGGTCGACTAATAGGGCTTATTATGTTTTAAGAAGAGGTTTCGTGTAACAAGATCAAAAATAGATTGCCGAGGAAATTGCTAATTATACGAGACACGACATCTACGTTAAAGCTGCATCATAAACGTATTTTTTTGGTACAGTTGTATGTATGGCAAATTTAAACGAGAGTGGGTCTTCATCTTTGGCAGGATTGGCATTTAATTCCATAATACTTTTACCCTTACGTAAAGACCTCTTGCGTCAATCTCCGCTGAGAGAGTTATTATTTCAAACTTAGCGGCAGGTAAACATCAAAATCACAGCCATTTTCGTTATTACACTGTAAATAAAAATATAATAAAACTTGATGTTCCTATTTAGTTTCTTTTTATATACTTTTTTCTCATACTTTCACGAGCTTATTTTTCGAGTTGTTTGTTTCTATCGGATTATGGACGTAAACTCTCCACAAGTACGAGCAGAGAAACCGAACAAGTGAATAATAGAACAGATTTCTGTTGCTTGCGCAAACTGGCCTGTATTGCGGGTGGTTTTAAACAAACGGTAGCAAATTAACTTCCTCTAACATGCAATTTCAATGACAGGCTAAGAAAAGGTAGGGAAGATTATGCTTCTCTTGCTAACAAACCGACTATTTTAATTCAAAGATGGATTATATACATGTGATTCAAAGTAAAATTATGTTGACATCACAAGATAAGAAAATTAAAGTAATTTGATAATTTGATAACTGAATTAATCCAAATTCGACGTTGTTTATAGGATTTAAAAGTATCGAGTTTTTCACCAAGGATTTACAGCAGGCACCTCCAGTTAACTGTTGGACACATTTTCCAAAGAAGAGGAAAATACTCAGCATCAACCTTTAATCAAGTAAACACAGCCTTTTTTTAAACTGCTGTCATTTTAATTTTAATTTTTTTAGAGGCAGAGCTGCTGGTTTAAGATTCGCTGCACTTCCTGCCAAAGGCCACAATTAAACCTGTCAAAGAGCTCAGGTGGTCGTTGTTTAAGAAGAGAAAAGCTGAATCTGACAGCTTACCACCAACTAAGGCAGCTCTGCACCGAGCCATACTACGAGCACACTATTAATTGATGGTTTGGAACAATGACTGTGTACCTAATCCTGTTTTGCCGTCACCACGAGGGTATGGTTGGACAATGGAAAATTATGAGTAGATCCCTGTCGTGACAACTCTGTCGCCCGTTCCCGAGGCTATAATACAGCTTGTGAAGTGCAGATGTGCAAAGGAACGATGGCAGCGACGAATCGCTGTCAGTGCCGCAAAGCAGGGCTGCTATACACGGACCTCTGCAGCTGTTCCGATGGTGATGATGATGATGTATGTGAAAATCAACAAGGCGAATGAGACGATGATGACAGAGATATTGAGGAAGAAGAAGATGATGACGATGCGTTAAATCAGATATGGTAAGCGTCCTTGGACAAATATTTTACCAAAGAAAGGTGAAAAATATCGCCATTTTCATTTTTACCACTGCTGTTTTTTAAGTTGTTGCTGTTTTTTGTCTTTTTTAATTATGTAGGTTGCTACCAGTGTAAATTTATCATAAAATGAATGGTTGCTTAGAACCTCGTTGCTCTGCAGGAAATTTCACCACGTGACAAATAAGAATATGCAACCACATCACCGAAGGATTGTTTTTGAGAAAGTTTGACAAGCTATTGTGAACATTTAAAAAAGGTTACATGCGTTTTTCTGGTCCAGCCTCGCTTCCATGCTAGGTCACGTGACCACCTCATAATCAGCAGCTGTCACTAAATGACCAAATTGCGTATTTCTGCCCATTTTGGGTAAGTTTGATAAGCTTTTGCAAACATTAAATATAGTAATATGTAATATTGTATTCCAGCCTCGTTTTCATGCTAGCAAATCACGTGGCCACTTCATAATCAGCAGTTGTCACTAAATAATCAACTTACGAATATCTGCCAAGTTTGGTGGTTAGCCGATGGTAATTGATGAGGTTATAAAGAATTTAATTTACTAGCCTCGTTTTCATGTTGGCTAAAATACGTGCGATTTTCAACCCTCCTTAAAACCCGTCCTAGAAAGTTGCAGAGTTGCCAGCAAAACTTTTCATGTTTACTAGACCCTAATGAACACTTTTAGACTGGTGGCTTACTTTCATCACGAAATTCTCACGGGACTTAATTTTACGACATTTGCTCCCAGACTAGTATGTCACAGTCCTTTTTTTTTTAGAAAAGTGGCTTAAAACAGTTCCCTGCACTTAGATTTTGATGGGTCGTTATGACCATGCACTATTTATCGCTTAATGCTACAACCGTGGCATCAAACAGCTGTCCAGTCATTGGTGAACACCTTGTTATCGTTTTCGTGACACAATAGGTTACCAAAGCAAAGGTATGACCTGCTAAAAACATCCTTAATTACAGCTTTAGGGGCTCATAATTTGAAAACGGCATGGTGATTTTTTTTAATATGATCAAATTTTAATAAGCACGATAAGACGCAACTTTTGGAAAAGTCTAAAAAAGTGTGTATAGGGTTTAGAGCCACCTTAAATTTTCAGAACGTTGGGTTGGCTCTGAACCCTATGAACAGACTTTTTTAAACCTTTGCGAAAAGTTGCGACTTTCAATGCTTATTAAAGTTTAATTTTGAGAAGATATTTAAAACAGTGGCATAGAAGTTTGCAATATGTAAATAAGTTTGGTACAATTTGTTTAACAGTTGCCGCTCCAACTTCTGATGAATTCCTTCTTTTTAAAGCATTCGACACTGATGCTTAAATCGTTTACTTTGTATTTAAATGAAATTGCAAACTACAAGTATTTTGAACACTGGGCACCTTAAAGTCATAATTTAGTGATAACATACGTAATTAGCGGACAACGTAAAAAGGTCTCAAACTTAGAATCGAGCTTTTAAAATGCGAGGAGCGGCATGTTTTTAAATCTTCCCCTCCCCGAGATCAAACATAAATTCTTTTTACTGATCATCATACATTTCTTACTAATTGTCCTTGTAAGAATCTGGTGTTACATCAATATAATATCCATGTTGTCCTTGCCACCTGTCTATGCAGACAGCATATTAATATTCTGATAAGAAAAGAGGTGCCTATTAGCTTTTCAAGTTTAGTCTAAAAAATAACAGTTAATTCAAGAGCTCGAGTTTTTTCTCTTATAGAAAAAAGAAGGAACCGTTCCCTCGAATTATTAGCTTCTGTTTGGTCGACATTAGCGGTGGGTAAACATCATGATCAGAGAAGTTTCGCACAACAAGACCGAAAATAGATTGCCATGGAATTGATATTGTTAATTATACGGGACACGACAACTACGCTAAATCTGCATCATGAACGCATTTTTAGTTACATTCATATTCCAAAAGTTACTGGTTGTAGCAAATTCAGAAGAACTGAAGTGAGTCTCAATCTTTGGCAGGTTTTTACAAAACAATTAGCGTTTAATTTGATAAGACCCCTGTAAACCTCTCTTCAGAATTTACGCTTAATTTAAACAACCTCCGTTGAGAGAAAGTGATTATTTAAAAATTAGCAGTATATAATAACATTTGGTGTTCCTACTTAGTTTTTTTTTTTTTTTTTAATTTTTAATTCACTGATACTTTCACGAGTATTTCTGTTAACTTGGTAGGAACACAGAAAAGTTTTTCTTCTTCTTCTACAATATAAAAAAGCAGGTGACTATAACCCGCTGCGCGATCTTGAATTTAAGATGATTTACAATTCAATGTTTTATATTCCTTTTCGAAGGGAAAAAAATCGCGAAAAATCATTCGTATATTTCGATTATCAAAAATATCTCTCAAGTATTATGTCAGCAGCTTTTGTTGGAGTTTTGTGTTTCTATCGGATTATGCAGGTAAGCCTTCTACAAGTAAGTGCACAAAACCGAACAAATAAATAATAGACCAGATTTCGGCTGCCTGCGCAAATTGGTCTCCATTGCGGGTGGTTTTAAACAAACGGTAGCACCTTCCTCTAACATGCAATTTCATTTACAGGATAAAAATATGCAGGGAAGATTATACTTCTTGTGCTAAGAAACCAACTTTTTTAATAATACAAAGTAAAATTATGTTCACATCACGAGATAAGAAAATTGAAGCAATTTGATAATTTGATAATTGAATTAATCCAAATTCGTCGTTGTTTATAGGATTTAAAAGTGTTCAGTTATTGACCAAGGATTTACAGTAGGCACCTCCAGTTAGCTGTTGGACCCATTTTCCAATAAAGAGGAAAATACTCAGCATCAACCTTTAATCAAGTAAACACAGCCTTTTTTTAAACTGCTGTCATTTTAATTTTTATTTTTTGGGGGCAGAGCTGCTGGTTTAAGATTCACTGCACTTCCTCGTTTTAGATGCTGACAAATAATACAACATATTTTTTTGTTTTTGTTTTTTTAATGAATTCGGTTACGAGTACAAATGCGTGTAGCATTCTATCACATCGCTTCCAAATCTACTACGGTAATCGGAGATCATCACCGCGACCGTATTGGCTCACAATTCAAACAAAGATTTCAAACTAACCCTTGATCACGAACAGAAGTAAATACGTTTGCTTATTAGATTTCACTAAATTGTCAAAACTGGACATATTATCGTAACATTATCACCTTATGCTATGGCGTTGGCTCTCCGTAAGACAAGATTGAAAGAATGTGATGCTTCTTCGAACGAATTAGTTATCATTATAGTGACAAACCTTCAATTATAGATCCATTTCCCAAATTATCAAGAATCCTTTAACAGCCATCTTTAGCCTAACTGAAGAAAACTTAAGTTAAGATACTATCTATAACATACAGTGCAGATAAAGAGGAAAATTTCCACTCAACCTGCGCTCCAGTTGGACAAAGGATTACTGAAATCCATGACACGAAAACGAAAAGCAGAGAAACACTCATTCTTAACCTGCGGCGGATGTCTCCACTTAAGAACTCTCAGATACAAGTCAATATAGTATTGAATAAGCACCAGTGATGTCTGGTCGAGTTAAGCTCCAACAAAAGCTAACAGCGACAAATGAAAGATGACATGATATGGCTCACAGTTAAAACAACGCTTTGATGACAGACGTAAGCCAATCATGTCAATATTTCGCGTGACGGATGACTCAGCAGACCGCAGCGCGTATAATTTTTCTGTCCTAATTGCGCATTTTTTATGAGGGAAGAGGATATGGTTATTTAATCAATTTGTTTACCAAGATTGGCTGAATATGTTTAAAGGATAGCTATTCTTGCGCAAATGTAAACTTTTTCCTTTGTTGGAAATAAAAGACATAGGCAAGCTAATTCACTGTCTGCAATCGATATTAAAAGGGGTTTTCTGCAGTTAAACCTTAGATCATAGAAGAAAACAAACTTCAAAAATTCCGGTTTTACTTATCGCAAATAAGTACGCGCAAGATGACGCAGCTTCAGATTGTCGCTATTTCTGCTCATCGCATCAAGCTTCTTGATTGGTATACTCTCATTAGTACCCTATCCTCACTGCATACTCATTACCTCATCGAATAAGATTAAGTTATGGGAAGAGTCCGCGACTGATGAAGCAGTAGGCATGCAACGAGGATATGAGCAGATAGGAGCTTGGTCAACCGCCACCAGGGGAGGTGCGCGGGTTGCAAAAGACGACTGTCTTTGTGGAGTACAGGACGACAAGACCACGCTTCAAGCGGAGAGACCAAATATAAACTCCAAATGGCGCAAAACATTACCCACGCCACTAGCACGGACGAAAACGGGGGAATGTTATGGAATAAGAGCATGTCTTGCAATGAGCTAATTAATAATGCGGTGAGAATAGTTTGGATGTTATTTTTGTGAACTGGATGGCTTATCAAGTTGGTATCGTTAATGATTTCCCTTTTTCATCCGGCGTGTCGTCCCTGAATTTATTTCATTTTAAATGATAAATTCTCGATGTTGAATACCCAGAGGAGTTATAGAATATTGGGAGTAAAAGGTGCTCAAAATCAATAAGATCTTCTAGTCAGAGCTAACACTTTTTCATAATGGCATAAAACTTTTGCAATTTTGCTCCTTGACATCAAGTGTCTGTTGATAATTCCCAGACAGTACTTGTTCCCTTAAAAAAAAATCCAAAATTATCCCTTTTTCCATTTAACATGATGACCTTGCCCCCTTGTTCCCGAAATATCTTTAAGTCTCCAAGAGACGACGAAAGCGGAGGATAAAGATTATCAAGTAGACGTATTTTAGCTAAAGCACATGTTGTCAATATAGAAGAAATTGTGATCATTATGCCACCAGTGTTTATATTCACAGTTTGACTTCGTCATTCTTAAAATATTTCATGTTTTTATTGAAGAAGAATTCGCGAAATGTTTGTGAGAGAAACAGAGCACTGACAGGGCTAGAGACAAATTGAGGTGGAGGGAAGATGTTGCGGCCCTATATGACACGTGGCATGCAGCGGACAGTTATTAGTTATGTAGTTTACCCGGCAGGTCGATTCCGTTGCTCGAAATGTGGCCGTCGCCATGTCAAAGGTGCGAGTTGGGGCGTTCAATATATGGGTGAACCAGTACAGCCATTCATCCATTCACCAGTTGCCTGGCACTAAGATGGACCACATCGCTGTAAACGTGCTACCACTATAAATCCTTCATCAGACACCCCCATGAAACGAAGAGGATTCAGTTAATTCAGTTTTCACCTGCAATCATAGACAAAAGTCTTGGGACAAATTTGCGCTCTTGGCGCTTTTGCACACACGCCAGACAACAGTCGCAAGCGAAAAAAACTTCACCTGCTTAGCCTCTCCGCCCACCCTACCTACAATGTGTAATTTCGCCTGAGTTTTAACATTGTATTTAGTAGGGAGGAGGAAATAGCAACGCCTCTTTAAAAGAATTGCAGTGCTTTTTTCAAACTTCAGTGAAGAAGATGAAAGATAAACACAGACAAGCACGTTGAATTACATCAGTATCCCAAGGGCTCATGTCCACCATTGCAGTTCTTGATTTGTTTTATTAGGGTTTTCAGTCTGATAATTTATGGATTTTTAAAAGATATATTACACTGGTTGCAAAACTAGCACACTATTCAAAGGGCGAAAAGAACTATCCCCCTCCCCTACAAGAAGAAACAAACAAACAAAAACGAACAAAAGAAAAAAACCTGCGAGCGTTTCTCGCAATATAAAAACCTGTGTCAGCGTAGACAACAAGAAGAGAATCTTGGCAATGGAGTCGAAGTTAAAAATTACATTGTATAGTCTTGTTATTGTAAAATTACAACTACATCAGTTATTGACAGGGAGTGGCTCGGAGAGGTATCAGCATTTCCCTTATTTTCCTAAATTCTTCATTCCAGACCTCGCACCAGTTGACCGCGTATTCAAATTTTATTACGGCCGCCACTCAACACAAAATACGAGGGATGAGGATAAGCTTACATTTCTTTCCAAATCTTAAATTTGCTAACGTAACCCTGAGAAAAAGGATTACGGCCCATCCGATTGATACGGTGTTGTCGTTTTAATTTGTTATACGGTGAAAAAAAAAAAAAAAAACTCGTCACCGAATGAACGCTCTTAGAGTGTCTAGTTACATGTAATGTGTGTAAAACTGAATTACCTTGACAAAAAAAAAAAAGAAAACGAAAACGAAAGACATCCAGACTTTTAGGTTCGAATAAGTGCTAATAAATGGCCTGTAATGGATTTCGAAAAACAACCCTTAACTATCAACTCAAAAGTTAACTTAGCATATACATGTAGGTTAGTGATACTAGAAAGTGTGAATTTGATATTTTTTAGAGAATAGTATTTACATGTAAATCTGTTCATTTAGAGGCTGAAATAATGTATTTAAAACCTGGAAAATCTGACTCAACTATCATTTTTGAAGTCTCAACTATCTGACTCAACTATCATTTTTCAATACCGGTCATTGTTTCATCGCAAGCCAAACGCAGCCATGCATCACGGCCCACCACTGTGTCACACAACGTCACCCTTGGCTCCAAAAATTGCTGCTCCAGAGGAGTGAATTGGCACAATCTTACCAGCATAAGATGCTCAAACAAAAATCTGCAGAATAGTATTATACCAATCGACTTCTGTTTATTGAACACTAGATCGATCAACAAGAAGGAACTTGCGATAAAAGATTATGCAGTCGACAATAACGTGGATATTTTTGCAGTGACTGAGACATGGCTGCGCAATAATGAAAACTATAATTTTTCAATTGCTGAAGTTTTTCCAACCGGATACCGCTTCTACCATGTTCCACGGAAAAACTCACGAGGGGGAGGAGTTCGTCTCCTAATAAAGAAACAAATGAAAGTCACGAAACAAACCCAGACAAATTTCAGCTCCTTCGAATACCTGGACATTGTGAGGACATGCTCCACTGGTTCTATAAGAATTGTAACTATCTACAGACCGCCTCCATCCAAGGGAAATCAATTAAATTGTTCTCTATTCTTTGAAGAATTTTGCACCCTCGCAGAACAGTTCGTTGTTTCCCCTGGCAACCTTCTAATAGTGGGTGACTTCAATTATCGCATGGATAAAATCAGCAATTTGGAGACTGTAAAATTTAACAAGTTCTTAGAATCGCTCAGTCTAGTCCAGCATGTAAATGGACCCACCCATAAGAAAGGCCACACCTTAGACCTGATCATAACTAGGGCCGAGGACGAGCTAGTCACTAGCGTTGAAATACGCGATCCAATGCTGTCCGATCACTCTGCTGTACACTGCAAGCTACGCCTAAAGAAACCACCTCTGGAACGAATGGAAATTAGTTATCGTAAACTGCGCTCGGTAAATATGGTCAGTTTTAATGACGACCTAAAGCAATCTGACCTTCTGACAACCAACGCCTTTGATCTTATGGATCTCACTGAAAAATACGAAAATACTCTGACGGAAATACTTCAAAGGCATGCACCTTTAAAACGACGCATGATAACTCTCCGTCCATCAGCAACATGGTACCATGAGGGTATTAGTAACGCCAAGAGAAAACGTCGAAGGCTGGAGCGCCGCTGGCGATCGTCGAGACTGTGCGTCGACAGACAGATGTTTGTCGACCAGTGCCAGGTAGTGAACAAAATGCTAAGGGACGCAAAGGCTTCATACTATTCATCTATTATTTCAGAGAATGCATCAGATCCAAAAATACTTTTCAACGCAGTCGACAAGCTATTACACCGCAGAGTAGATGGACGCTATCCGACCGCACCCTCATAGTTTGTGCTTACGAACAATTTTGCCGACTTTTTTGACAAGAAGATAGCATCCATAAGAACGGAGCTATCCAAAGAAGTGACTTCTGGTACCCAGTCCTGCGAAGCATACAAACAGCCATGTCAAGCCGAATTCACAGAGTTTAGGGTGATGTCAGAAAGAGAGATTGAAAGTTTTGTGGACAAAATCGGTAAAAAATCCTGTGATCTTGACCCTATACCGGCTTCTATTCTTAAGGAATGTAAATCAACTATTCTACCCGTGTTAACTAACATCGTTAACATGTCTCTCCAATCAACATCTATGCCCGCTGCACTGAAAGAAGCAATGATCAAACCGAAGCTGAAGAAGGACAACCTGGACTATGAGGATTACTCAAACTTTAGACTTATTTCAAATCTGAAGGTTGTATCTAAGATAATTGAAAAGGCAGTATCTTGTCAATTGAGCGACTATCTACGCGATAATGATCTAGAGGAATCTTTTCAGTCAGCATATAAACGCTTTCACAGCACGGAGACTGCTCTCCTGAGGGTGCAAAATGACATTCTCTGTGAGATAGATAATCAGAAATGCGTTATCCTGCTACTGTTGGACATGTCTGCGGCGTTTGATACTGTCGACCATAAACTGCTACTAGAAAGAATGGAAAAACGCTACGGCGTGAAAGGAAATGCGCTAAAATGGTTTCGATCCTATCTTCAAGACCGAAAGCAGTTTGTGATGATTGACGGAACCAAGTCAGAGATGAAAGAACTTCGCTACGGTGTTCCCCAGGGATCCGTTTTAGGGCCAATCCTGTATTTGTTATACACATCGCCCATCGGGGACATCATCAAACAGCACGGACTTAACTACCATCTATACGCTGATGACACCCAGCTCTACCTCTCATTTAAGCCCAACTACGCCGAACAACCTGGTTCTATAGTTAAAATAGAAGCATGTGTTTCTGAGATCGACTCGTGGATGGTGTGCAATAAGCTGAAACTAAACAGAGGAAAGACGGAGCTTTTGATCTTGAGCGCACGACATCGTCCACCCCCATTAATAGACCACGTCGATGTGTCTGGTGAACAGATCGAGCCATCTACTTCTGCAAAGAACATTGGAGTCATCTTTGATGAGTACATGTCACTGGAAAAGCATGTTACCAGTACCTGAGAGGCCTGTTTCTTCCATCTTAGAAACATTAGCAGGATAAGAGTCTGTCTATCTCTAGCAGACACTGAAAAGTTAGTACATGCATTCATCACTTCCAAACTAGATAACGCCAACTCGCTTCTATATGGACTACCAAAATTTTTGATAGATCGTCTACAAAATGTCCAGAATGCTGCGGCTCGCGTTGTTACCAGAACAAGGAAATACGATCATATCAAGCCGGTTTTAAAGCAGCTACACTGACTTCCAATAAGCCAGCGCATCAATTATAAGATTTTACTTTTAACCTATAAAGCGCTCAACGGCCAGGCCCCTAATTACATTACTGAACTGCTAGAGCCTTATGTACCAAGCAGAAATCTTCGATCCTCCTCCAAAAACCTCTTGAAAGTACCACCTGTCAAGTTAATAGGCTATGGTCATAGGTGTTTCTCTTTTGTAGCACCTAGCCTATGGAACTCTCTTCCGAACAATATAAGAGGGAGCGGCTCGCTATCAGATTTTAAGACTTGTATAAAGACATATCTTTTTAACAAATTTTATGACTAGACTTTTGGTTGGTTAGTTAATTAGTAGATTAGATAGTTTAGCTAGTTAGTTAGTCAGTCACTTAGTTAAGTTAGTCAGTTTTTATTTAAAGGTTTTAATGATTCCTAGTTTTACTTTCATTTTTACAGCTTAGCTATTTTATTTGTTAGTAATTTTTTATCACTGATGTAAATTTTTAATGAAAATTTTATTTTTAATAACATTTTTTACTGTGAAGCGCCATGAGCCCTGGATATGGCGCTATACAAATCTATTATTATTATTATTATTATTATATTATTATATTATTATTTTTTTCCCTAGAACTCTACAGAATATCTTATAATGGCTTCATTATCAAAAATGTTTGCTGCCACTGCAACATATCCCGATCAAGGGGTCAGGCCAAGGCTTCAGGTAAGGACTGTGCAGGGATCGTTTGATGTCGTTCAACATGGTGCAGTACTTCCCCTGTAAAGCTTTTCAGACCAGAGGGTGTTGCAAGAGCAGCGGGTCATGGAATACATTGCATGACTTTGTATGACTCGTAACCAGTCTACAATCCCAATGTTGATAATCAGGTGATTTTGTCCCTTTTTGTTGAGAAAAACGCGACATTTGCCAACTTTGATTGGGGGGGGGGGGGGGGGGAATATGTGATCCAGCTTAGCTGTCCCAACTACGTTTGTCCAGGATTGTCTGAAAGAGATGTGCGAAGAATTTTCAAGTGAAGGTAACGCCAACGATTGTCATGGCGTCACAATATTTTGGAATTTGATTTCGGGTCAATGACGTACACTTTGCCTCTGTAGATTGGACAGAACTTTTCTACGTCAATCTGGATTAAGGCTCGGTGCAGATATTCGTGGAATATAACTCGTAATTGCCTGTAATAGAACGAAATTTGCCATCTGCTTCAAGCAAAATGGGATTTAGAGCTCTTGTGTATTATTTAGGACATTTTCCAGGATTATTAATTCGCGAAGTAGCAGATCTTTGTGTTGTTTCACGGAATAGTGTTAAATAAGTTGATCGAAGCTTACCCGTGCACAGTGTTCAGATATATCACGAATACACGCGACACAACAACTTCCGGGTTCCATGCATTTAACTAACGCGGACGAATAACCAACAACGGTTAACCATCTGAAAGTCAGCGTTTTGCAACCTAACCTAACACAAATTTCTCACTTCACATCATTTGAAATGCAGGATGGAAGCAATTTGGTGGCAAAATAGTAGAGTTTGACACTTGAAATATGATTATAACATAACTAAAGCAAAGCAAAGCGCTCTGATTGGTTAATTTAGCGTCTACTGTTTGCCCATGGGTGTACGCTGCTGACGTGTGTGCTAATGTTTACAAATCAAATCTTTTGACATACATTGTTTCCAAAGTAATGGCCGACGTTCTTTTGCCAGAAATGCGAAACTGTCTTCACAGTTGTGTGAAGATGAAACTTTATCGAGTTACTGGTGTGCAGTCGGTTGTCATGAATGAATTTTCGCGCGCTTGTTTTCTCTTGTCATGTAAGACTACACGAACATTTTTTTGTGATGTAGCTCAATAAAAGGACTTCTGTTGTTCCAATGTCTCAATGTTATGTTATAAAACAAATGGTAAACGCCATAGCGTGTACTATTGAGTTATGGATGCACTTGGGAGGTTTGCTAAGCACTCAAGAAGCTACAGTCGCACAAGGCTATCGCCTCGTGCGACTCTTATGCGTCTTTCGTGCTTAGCAACCTCCCGCGTGCATCCATAACTCAATAGTACACGCTATGGCGTTTACCATTTGTTAATTAACCATTTGCCGGAGACAATAAGTTAACTACATGTCTACCCTTTCTATCTTAAGAGTCCCTGTCCATAAAAATGGAAAATAACTCGGCAAGGGTCAAAAATTCGATTTCGCTCATATTTTCATGGTAGATAGGCTAGGGCATGACAAAAACTACTGGATAGTTTTTTTGGCAAAATATCCTTTTATTTCAAAGAAATATGCAAATTACCAAATTCCGTTAAAATCGTCATTTAACGCACCATTTTATTAAGCAAGTTTGAGAGCCTCGCATGCAAAACCACATCATTCTTCCGTCTTTAAAACACTCAAATATTTTTGTGCAATGTTTAAATGTGTACTGGGTTGATTTTAGGGAATGTTGCGTTGTCTTTTTGGGTGCAAAATAATTAAATTTCGAAGACATGTATTTTATTCACTAAAAGTACTTCGTGAATATAATTAATTTTCACTATGTGCGAAACCTTCAAATGGATCAAGCTTCTGGCGGTTGAATTGTAGAAGGATGGTCTACAGATTCCTGTAAAAATTTCTTTGGGGAAATGATTGTGAGCGACGCGAGAGCTTTTCAAAGTACGTCAAAAATGCAAATATTTGACCATCCGTCGTCAAATTTCAATTTACGGGTTAGACGTATATTCTAGCATGCGCCACATGATTTGACCTATGTTAAATTGAAATAGACACAGAGCTGATAATTTCGAAATGTTCTAACCTCATTTGTTGTAAAAGGCAGGTGCAAAACGGATTTGACATGTTTCTCTCACCATTCGTC
This sequence comes from Orbicella faveolata, assembly GCF_042242905.1. Lineage (NCBI taxonomy): Eukaryota > Metazoa > Cnidaria > Anthozoa > Scleractinia > Merulinidae > Orbicella > Orbicella faveolata. The sequence goes on along the minus strand of NW_028301563.1, from coordinate 10,254,171 downwards.
ACACATAAAGCAGAAGTTTGCTTTTGTTTACATAACGTCCGATGTACATCGCCAACTGTCAACTTATTTAACGGTCGAATACCATGAATCTGTGACCCTCTTTCGACACATATGATCACCACTACATCTAAGTCTAAAACGGCTGAGTCATTTGCAGATAGTTGCTTGCTTTGCACTACACCAAAATATTACGTTTGATCATCATGGTTTGATGGCTTGAATCCTTGCTTGCAGCGGTTCCTTGTTCGTCACGCAATGCGGTCATCCCATTTTAGGGGGTAGGGGTAGGACAATTTCTATCCTAATACGTAAGGCTGCGTAAGGCTTGGAATCACTGGGAGCACACAATCGTGTTGTGTAGGAAGAGATTGAATTTAGAAATGAAGAGAATGAATAGTTTACCATTGCCCCTGTTGTTATCTTTTACTCGACCACCGCTACCTACATGCCCTGCGTAATACTGTAACGCTAAACTCATACCTAGGTCTTTTCGCGCTATGCAATTATTTTTGGTTTACATGTAATACAGTGGGCTACCCTCGGGGAAATGGGTGGTGACCGCTTAATGGGGGTAGCCGCTTAAACAGAGGTTGGTGTACCTTGAATATTTGATTTGTCACTGTCGGGCTATAAATTTCTTGATGAACATTCAAGACAATCATGATAGACGTGTGTTTGAATTATCACTCGTCATGCACCTTCAATTTCAGACTCTTATCTGCCATCGCCCTTTCCAAAACAAAGTTCTTAAATTTTGGGTGGCCGCTTAATAGGGGTAAAGACAATAATGAAACCCTTATCGGAATGACCAAATGGTGGCCGCGGAGGTAACCGGTCAATAGGTGTTTTATTTATAATATTTTACTGACGATAATTTTGGACTGTATTGACAACAACATACCAATGCCTCGCCACTAAGCAAACAAAATACGCCAAATAAAATGGCATGGCCAGGGCTTTTTACTCACGTAATTACTAATTAAATTTAGTCTGTTTTTCTCACGAATTAGACACGTTGTGATTCCCTATTTTTATTTCAGCTAGTTCTTCCTTCATTGATCTATAATTTGCTTATGGCGATTGTCTTAAAATTCTAGTGAGTACAGGCACTAGCTTTATCAGCTGTTGTCTGAAACGTCAGAACGTACAACAAACGTGATGTGGACCGACGCCACGTACACTATAGAACACGATTATATAAATATACACATATTATTATATATATGAACAAACAGATGAACAATGATTAAATTGTTTCAGTTATCCCGAGAGTACTCTATACAAAATAGATCAAAATGTGCAGCATATGCCGTGACAGCATTGCGTGACGAACAAATAACGGCTGTAAGATTGTGCTGCGCCGACACGCTTATCAGCAATGGTCTGCAATCGATCAAACGTAATATTTTGGCGAAGCGTAAAGCAAGTAACTATCTACAAATGACTCAGCCGTTTTAGACTTAGATGCAGTGATGTTCATAAGCGCAGAAAGATGGTCACAGATTCATAGTATTCGACCAATAATAGGTTGACAGTAGGCGATGTACATCGGACGTTAACGTTGTGTAAACAAAAGCAAACTTCTGCTTTATGTGCGACGAATGGTGAGAGATCGACTAGAAACACGTCAAATCGGCTTTGGACCTGCCTTTTACAACAAATAAGGCTAGAACATTTCGAAATAATTAGCTCTGTGTCTATTTCAACTTATTATAGGTCAAGTCGTGTGGCACATGCTAAAATATACGTCTAGCCCGTAAATTGAAATTTGACGACGGGTGGTCAAATATTTGCATTTTTGACGTACTTTGAAAAGCTCTCGCGTCGCTCACAATCATTTGCCCAAAGAAATGTTTACAGGAATCTGTTGACCATCCTTCTGCAATTCAACCACCAGAAGCTTGATCCATTTGAAGGTTTTGCACATAGTGAAAATTAATTATATTCAAGAAGTACTTTTAAGTGAATGAAATACATGTCTTCGAAATTTAATTATTTTGCACCCAAAAAGACAACGCAACATTCCCTAAAATCAACCCAGTACACATTTAAACATTGCACAAAAATATTTGAGTGTTTTAAAGACGAAAGAATGATGTGGTTTTGCATGCGAGGCTCTCAAACTTGCTTAATAAAATGGTGCGTCAAATGACGATTTTGACGGAATTTGGTAATTTGCATATTTCTTTGAAATAAAAGGATATTTTACCAAAAAAACTATCCAGTAGTTTTTGTCATGCCCTAGCCTGTCTACCATAAGAATATTAGCGAAATCGAATTTTCGACCCTTGCCGCGAAATTAAGAATTTGTCTGATTTTTACAGGCAGGCACTCTTAAGTGAACGGCTAACCATATAAATCTTCTCGCAAAGCTCTGTTGTGCTAGTTCTTGATCCCAAACAATGTTAAATAGTTTTTAGTAATTCCTATGAAGCGGAAAAAGGTATAATTCGAATGACACGAAGCAGTTTAGAAGCAAAATATTTTATCCGGTGACACTTCCAAAACCGACAACAAACCTCGCTCTATACGCGTTCCGGTATTGGAGAGCAAAACGAAGAGAGACAGGCCTAATTTAATCGCGTTTAGGTAGCAGCAACGCTTTATTGCTGTCCAGTGATAAACTCCGCGAGCGAGCAAGAAGGCGAAAATATTCACTTTCTCGGTGCCCACTGTTTCAACCGAATTTGCATCATTTCTGTTTCGCTCGAATCAACCACCCCACTAAAGAAGTAGACAAGATCATTTTTTCAGTGCAGGAAATAGAAACATCCATTTCAACACAATATCTTGCGCATAGTTGGATTTTAGGGGCGAACAAGTGAGCCATTTGCCCCTTGAGAAGCAATAGAGGTTTATGTCACGGACTTATCGATCGCCTACCGTAGAAGGTCATTTAAAACGATGACTTTACATTCTTTGGCGCCTTCCCAGGTAAAACTTGTCGTTGCATGCTGTTTCGTTTTAGTAGCGCTCGGTAGCTGTACCCGCGAGATGGTACAACTCCCCCTTTTCTCCAACTTGTTTTACAGCGAGTGGTTTGACATTCTTTAAGGTGGCCGAACACAGTTTTCGCACGCGCTTTTGCTGATGCAATTCAGCGCGCGCACAAGGATTGCAAAAAACAAACATGCCGTCAATAGAGCGATCATTTTATCCACTCAACAACTGCAGTGTCTGTGCTATTTTTCTCTATAACTGAACGCGGCGTATTGATGACTTTAGTCTTTTATTACAAAGATATGTTAGAAAAGCTAACGATGCAAAGAACCCAGTAATTTTCAGCTTTTTCTTTCTTTCCGAAAGAACCCAGTTAAATGTAGCGCATGCGTAGTAAGTCAAAAAATTGCGATTTAATGAAAATTGCACTCTCGGAAATAGGCCTATTTCTCGAGAACCACTCATTAGAATTTCACGAAATTTGGCACGACAATACTTTTGGAAATAAGTAACTGGAGTATTAAGAATAATTGAACTTTAACAACGGAAATTCTAGATATTCCAGTGAACCTTCAACAAGGGATAATTAAAGATCTCTGTGTTAAATTATTAGCGAAATGGTGTTAACTTGTAAGAATCGTTATAAGCTTGTTGCATGCAAATTATAATGTAAATTATAATATAATGACTAGATTTTCTGCAAATAAACAAAACCGATTTTAAAGGTCGGTTTATATTTATTCATGTTGCCATGGTAACGGGACATACGTCAGCTTAACCATCAAAAACCCAAAGTTTGTGTTGTTAACTAGCTTGCTGCCATTTTTGACGACCGAGGGATCAAGGGTTTTAGAGAAAAAGGTGAATGAAACACAGGTATCAAAAACTGTGTTTAGCCACCTTAAATTCTTCTTTCAGACAATTCCATACAAAAACGTTGGGACACAAAGCAAGTTCTCCCCTCCCCCCTCCCTCCCCCGCCTCTCATTCACTTACAATGTTGATAATCAGGTGATTTTGTCCCTTTTTTGATGAGAAAAACGCGACATTTTCCAGCATTGATTAGGGGAGATGGGGGATACGTGATCTACTGCAACTGTCCCAACTACTTTTGTCAGGGATTGCAGAAGAGGTTAACAAGCGAGACACGGTAACCTAGCACTGTGTGGTGTTGAACTGTTAAACGAAACTATTTGAGCTACATGTACTGTAAAACCATTGCATTTTTTAGCTGTTCGTCCGTCGCTTATTGCAATTTAATGTTCAGGCTTTTAAAGTAAATGCTGGTAAAGTAAGGAGGGGTTGGAGGTGGGCAGGGACTCCCATTTGATTTCAAAAGGTCAGTGTTGCTCGTCGTCTCGCTTAGGGGTGTAAATCACGGATTTTGGTCTCACTTAGGATGTTCACACTACTTTTTGCGTCAGAGTATCTTTTAGGGTGCTCTCTCGAGAGGAAATAAAAACAGAAAAGTAACAAGGAAAATGTTGTCATTTCCGTTTTAAATGGTATTTTTGGGGGGTCAAATAAAGCTCGAGCCACGCGTCATGGGAAGAACAGACCTCATTTTAAGAACAGATTCAAAAGATGGCGGTGTTTGCTGAGAGGAGGGCTCTTAGTTAAGTCACGATACCTGAACCGAACTATCGCAATGGTCAAATTTCTAATTTTAAGAATCAGTACACAATGGCCGAGTACAAAAGAGCAGTGGACGTTCAGGTGAGAGTCGAGTCGAGATTTCTTACTCAGCGAGAAACAATGAAATTAAATAGTAAATGGTTATTGCGTTCGACTTAAGCTGACAGTGGATGTCTGTTGACTGTCTTTAAGTTGTATTCTCCTGTCTATGTTTGCCACTTAGTTATGGCTGGTTTGCAGGGTCACGCCATCAAAAATAAAAATCATAACCATTCAATAAACTAAGTCAAGAAGCTAGGATATGAAAGATTATTGATGCATAAACAACCTCGTCAAGATTTAGGTCTGTGCAGTTTTTCATTCTCCCGCTATTCGGAGAAGTGTTTCACACAAATTTATTGAGCTTTGTATGGAGTCGCCATGTTTGTGCCCCTCGGAGGGACACAAACATGGCGGCCGTAAAGTAACAGAAACATCTGTCATTGAGTTTTGCCATTGAAACGAAACGTTTTTACTCTAGAGCTCCGACACATTGAAATTAATACTTTTTCTATAGCAACAACTGTTTAGTTAGCAAAAACTTGAGCAATAACTCATCTTTTTAACTATCCGAGAGCCTTATCGGGTCGCCATTTTAATGTCACACAACGCATAAACTTGGAAATTCAAACGTGCCCTACTTCAAAACTAGGAACCCTGTAGAGCTTAAACGCTGCAAAACATCAAGTTATTAAAAGGTCTTACATCTGATGAAACTGAAACTTCAGAAGGATTGGTAATTTCTTATTTTGGAAAATGATGACCACATGAAAAGCGGCAATTGAAATTTACGGCGCTATCTGCCTAGGATTAAAAGTTCCTGAATGTCCAAATCGAGGCAAATGGTACAGAAATGTCCTACCAAAGTCTCTGGAAATTCTGAGAAGTGTTAAATTTCCGAAAAGGGAACCGGCATTCGACTAAGATATTCGAAAAAAATTCTGCGTGCAAAATAAAATGGAACGGAAATCCACGGGAAGAAACCGAGTCGACAAAATTTGGGCATACCAAAGTCTGGAAATTATGAAAAATGTTGTTCCACTCGGGAATTGCCGGTCTGGAAATTCAAACCAAAATTGTGGATGTAGTGGAAAACACCCTCCATCAAAAATACATTTATACAACCGACACTCCGCGGGGGGGTGTGGGGGGGGGGGGTTCTCCGTAACATGAGCTATATAGGTATGTGCGGCCCCTAAGGGTATGGTTTTTGAATCGTTTTGGTAATAAATAGGGTATCGATTTGAGCTGATTTTGGCCCACGCCGAGCTCGCGAGTCCGAGATTCCAGTCATCTCATTTAGCAGCGCAAAAATCCAAGATGGCGGCAACAATGAAGGGCGGATTATTCAAATTTATGCTAAATAATTTCATCTTTCGAAGAGAATTATGGGAAGTCTAAACCTCGTGGCTGAGTTTGACAAAGATGGCTGAGATGCTGGTCAGGTAAGCTTCATTTTGATATGTTTTTGAGCATTTTCCCGCTCAGTTTGGATGAATTATGTCTGTTTTTGTCCTGCAAATTTGTCATCTCAGCGGTGGTCGATATGGCAAGAATTTTTCGAAAATCTTGAATTTAGGAGCAGCAATTGAAAATCTGAAATCATACGTTCCTGCAGACAGGAATGTTGTTTCTTTCAAAAAAGTTTTCGGTCTGGTCGCTCTGCTGGGGTGACAAAATCTTGTACGGCGTGCGTAATTTATGTAGTTTAAGACAGGTATTAATGTGAACTTAACAGAACTTTGGACTTGATGTACTGCAAAAGCTCATTTACCGTATCTGTGCTTTTATTTGGTTATGCAGGTAGACAGGTGTCTCTGATTTTACAATTCCACAATCAAGAATCTTTCAAGAGATGTCTTTTGGGATTAGCCAACAAGTACGTGGGACTTGATTAAAGAGAACTGGAAATGGCAAGGAAAGGAAGACATCGTCGTGTGTCAACAAGAACTGTAAACAAAAGGAGATTTCCAATTGGGGAATACAAATATGGTATGAGAAACTTGAAAGCAAATTACTTGTTGGAGTGCAAGTCATTACGAAAAGAGAAGGAAAAGTTGGATTCTGTTTTGGATGAGGTCAGTCTCATGAATTTATGTGTCTACAGTGCCAGATATATGTAAAGTTAATGTCTTATTTTTCCTGGGACACTGAAGAAGATGGTGTAACTTTTTTTCTCAAGGAACTTGATTGCAACCATATTAAAGTACTGAGCAATTCAGAACTTCCACATGCCCCCCTTCCCCCTTCCCCACCTGAGGCATTCTAATTTTTTGAGTTGTTCCTGCTGGCTGCTGCTGATGTTCAAATGCGGCACTTTATGCTCATAATAGGGATTCAAATGCCCCCATTCCTGGAACTTGGCAAAGCATGATGGACCCATGATGGAAAATTCCCAAGGAGATTTTTAATGAATCATTTTTCAAATGATGTAGACAGCTTTAGCAGGCCTTAATCCTCTAGCCATAACACTACAAAGGACACATTTTCTCTCGTTAAATTCCCCCAACATCTCATTCTTTATCATGATTTTCACACAGCCCAGGCAATTTGGCACTTGATGTGCATATATATTGCAGGACAGCAATGGTCATTTAATTATTTTATCTGAGTTTCTTATTGATGTACTTTTTACTGACCTAGAAACGAGAGGTCAGTGATGCATATTCAAAGGAAAAGACAAAGTTGAACTTGGCATCCAGGAAGGTAAAATATTGAAATGAGAATATATGGATGGCCAATGTCCAATGACCGACTTTTATTTTATAGTGTTTGGTGCTGAAAACATTTGCCAAGATATGTATGTCTAAATAACATGCCTTGGTTGATAACTGATCATTGTGTATAGAATTCTACTCATGTTCTTGCCCTCTGTACACAGCTGAAGAGGATTCAAGAGAAAGAAGCTGCACTATCTTCTACCAAACAACAGCTAGCACCAGAAACAATAAGTAAGGATATATACATTTGTTTTATTATGAACAGCTTGGCAACACTTTTTTTAATATTCATTTATTGTATGTCAAGTTTAGATGTGAGACCTCTTGATGAGCTCTCAGGCTCTGTTTATAGCTATTCTCTCCCTAGTTGCCCTTCAGAAGTGGGGATATAAATGCCAAAATTGGTAATAATGGTTTCCATTGTTTAAACTTGATTTGTTGAAGTTTTGGATATGTAGTATTTTAGTATTTATTCGAAATAGTGTTTCACTGAGGTATTCAGGACTTTCGATCAAGGTGGGCTAACCTCAAGTTGTACGGTTTATTACATGTACAGTAACTTTAATTAAAATCAGATCTATGCATTCACAGTTTCACAACTTACACTGTGACCGAGGTAAATAATAATATTGAGGTCAGTGGTGTTTTTCTCTTGTGTGCCTTAGGTGACTATAAGTTAGAATTTACCGGTTATGGGAAACATTAATTCAATGAATGACATCTTTTGTTCTCCACAGGGAAGAGAAAAATACTTAAAAGGCAGCGTGAACCTACTCAAATCAGTGATACAAATTCAGAAGTACTTTCAGTTCCCAAGACTGAGATTTCAAGCAGACGCAGAAAGAAGGAAACTCTGGAGAGCTGCAAAGAGGTTCATGGAGGCACCTCAGATAACAAAAAGCCTGCCTTGGATGGCATGTGGGTTACTTTAGTAAACAAAGCCTCACCTAAACAGCTTATTGATTATGTTGCAAATTCCAGCAAAGTTGTAAATAAAGTGCTAGGATCAGTTGTTAAATCCTCTGTTGAAAGCTTTGAAATCAGTAATGATAACTCCCTACGCAGTGTAAAAGTACTTTATAGTAATGGTTTGCTTAGTAAGGAAAAGTACAAAGCAATAAGGTCCAATTTGTCCATGTGTTGTAGTACTACTAGCAAGCGAAGAAAAGCAATTCAACTACTTACGATAAAGTCAAGCAGTATATTAAAAGTAACTGGAATGTAGCCAAAGTTCATGATCTATCTGAGTTGTATTATGACTTAGCTGAAAGTGAGAATGTGAATGGGGTTTATAGAGAGCTTACTGATCTTTTACTTGAACTGGCAGACCTCTTTATTTTTATTGATGAATCTTTAGGTGAAAATTCACACCTTATGCATTTTGGTGAGGAGAGGTATCATTTTCATGTGGCATGTGGTGCCGACGGAGCACCTTTTGTTAAGGATGATGAAGCCACAGCGTGGCTTCTATCGTTTATTAACAGTGGAACCCACATTACCAGTGAAAAAGAAAATTTCCTTTTGGCAGGAGCCAACTGCTCAGGAAATCACATTGTCATGAAAAGGTTTGCAAAAAAACTGGTTCATGAATTTCAATCCATCAAATAAAAAACTTTTCATGTAAGAAATTTCAGTGTTAAGTTTTCACTTGAATTGTTTCCATCAGACATGAAATTTTTGGCATCGTATTCTGGAGAACTCAGTAATGCGGCTTTCTTCTTTTCTTCTTTTGGTAATGTAAATGAAACTAACAAACACATTACAAGTGGGTCACTTGGACCTGAGCCAGGAAATACATGGCACCCTTGGGTTTATGCAAAGAGATTAGAAGTGGTTGAGGGTGTGAAACAGCTCAAGGAAAAGCTTGATCAATCATCTTATGTAGAATCAACAAGGAGAACAAAAGTTCTTGATTTTATAAGAGGGAAAGAATCAAGGCAGGAATTCGAACCTTTAATTGGTCCGTATGTTGATCTTGGACTTGCCGAGCCCCTTCATAATGCTAACAATGCATGGCAATTTATCCACAGTACCATACTGCGTTTGAGTCTTGAAAAATCCAACATCCCCTCTTCATGCAAAGATGTTAATGATGTTCCAGAGAATTCGTCTTTTGCCAAGTACCTTTCAGTACTCAAAACAGAAGTTAAGGCTGGAAGGCTAATGAAAAAAGTGACAAAATGGTTCAACAGTGGTCGAAAAAATAGCTTTGACTACAGATTTACAGGCAAAGAAAGTAAGAAACTTAGCTGTAAGTTTATGTACCTAGTTTCAGCTTTGGAGAGTGATGATGATCCACCTGAAACCAAAATGAGACTTTGTGCAATTGCAAATTGTGCTTTAGAGCTGAGGGGGGCAGTTTCACTTTTTTCAAGAGTAAACATAGATGGGGAAGACTTAATGGCATTGAAAGGTCATTGTCAAAGGTTCTTTAATGTTGTTTCCACACTACTTCAAAGTGTTAATCCAACTGTTTAGACAATAGGATATGTTGTACCATGCCACACTGAGTTCTTGTATAAGAAGTATGAAGTTGGTTTAGGCATTAATAGCATGCAAGGCCGAGAAGCTAAGCATGTAAGATTACAACAATATGCCAAGCATGCTAGTCTTGCAACAAGATGGGAGGTTGTTCTAAAGCATGATTTTGTTACAATGTTTTGCTTAGAAGGGCTGACCCACATCACTTTGGCTACACCAAATGTACTGACCAATACATCCCAGCATGTGTCAACAATGACAATCTTTGCTTTTGTGGGTTTCCAAAGGAAACTGATAAAGATAAGTGCAAGATGTGTTCCTCTGATATCTACAGAGAGGTCACTATTACAGCAGGTTTGGGAGAGCTGTCTGAAGGTTTGAAAATGCTCTTAAGCGTCTGTGCAGAATAGATTTCATGTTTCTGTGACAGTGGTTGTAAGATGTTAAGTGACCAAATCACTTAGTCTAGTTTTGCAATAATTGATCGTAATTTACTACCCACATTTTCAGTGCACTGTATGGTCGTTCAGAGATTAGAACAGTGGGTGTCCCATTTACTATTTAATTGCAAACTCAAAGTTGTTCTATTATTGAGCTCTTAAGCATCTGTGCAGAATAGATTTCATGTTTCTGTGACAGTGGTTGTAAGATGTTAAGTGACCAAATCACTCAGTATAGTTTTGCAATAATTTACTACCCACATTTTCAGTGTACTGTATGGTCATGCAGAGATTAGGACAGTGGGTGTCCCATTTACTATTTGATTCCCAACTTACTGTTTTGTGCCTTTTTTCAATTAGCACAAATCATTAATATCACTCTTAAGGTTGACTGTTATTAAAAATGTGTTATTTAACACTGTTTGTAACTTGTCGATTTCCTCATTGGTAATAAAAGGTAATGACAAGTGTGGTGCAGTCTCGTTTTCATTTGTGCAGCCAAACATCTTTACGAATCCAACTCATTCTTACTTAACATAACAGTACAGTTATTAACTGGCATATTCTCTCTAATCATTTTTCATCATATGGAGTTGGAAAAATAATTATATAGATTTTTCATCTGGAATGGCATGGAGAATTCAGATGATGCCTGATGCTGGGGCTCAAGGTTAAGTAAAAATGCAAAGCACTGCATGGATGTTTTTTTTTTTTTTGTGTCTGTTTTTGTTTTAAGCCGGTATTTTGCAGCCTCCTTTGCAGTCATCGTTTGTTTATGCTACCCCCCCCCCCCCCCCCCCCCACTTTGTTGGAAGTGAGCATGTTGTGCCTTGGTAATTCATTGTGTTCTTACCTTTTGAAAAGGGCATTTGTCTTCCCAAGGGGTGGGGGACCCATATAAAACAGATGGAAAATATGGTAGTCCCCCAGGATTCTTCTTACACTAACCATCAACAGAACAGGTATTACAACAATGTTACATAGACCTACAGGTCAATAAAAGCTGAGTCAATGTTTTGTCACAAGTACATTGTGAACATAATGATATCAATTAACTCAACAACCTTCACTGTTCATTCAATTCAAAGTAAACTGAGGCACCCCCAGTCGGTTGTAATGTCCATATCTGGTCTTGACCTGCAGCATTTCCAGTCTTTTAGAGTAGTAAAAGGTGGCAGGGTGAGCTTGATTAATAATGACCCCACTGTAAGAGTTATCTTTTTGCATTTTGAACATCATGTCATCTTCTTTAATGCATTTCGCGTACTTGTTGGCTAACCCCAAAAGAAATCTTTTGAAAGATTCTTCATTGTGGAATTGAATTTCTTCTATGTTCTTAGTATTTTTCGTTAACACGCCACCAGTTTCCTCTGTAAGTGAAGCGGTTTTGAAACAGAGGAACACTTCCAATGGCATATGTCGCTTTAACCTGAAGGTCCAAGGAGCTGAGCCATTTGTTTTTCCCCTCAACTTGCGCACAATGCTTTTGTTCCATTGGACGACTGACCTCGATAACCCTCGATAACATACGGGATGGTTGAGCAAGGTGAAACTTGTACGCTTTCTCCGGGGCAAACGTGTGCTTTTTTACAACAGCTCTAGTCAGTTCTATCAGTTCTCCACCAATCTCCTGAGTTAATTTCTTCTTTGAGCCACTAGACGCACTAACAACCTCGTCAACCATACGATGAACTGCCACAACAAATTCCGCTATCTTATAATTCGACTTGCTGCTGCGCGGTAGACTGCTGAGACCTGGATTGCAGTCTACATTTCCGAAATGATCGAAAATGGAAGCGCGCGAGCTCGGCGTGCCATTTTGGTCATAAATAGGGTATGGGTTTTGCACTCTAGCCTTAATATGCGTATGTTTTTGAGAAGAAGCCACTTTTTCATCATTATCGAAAAGAAAATTAACAAAAGCCGTTCACAAATTATGTTTACAGTAATTTAACATTGGTCTGAACTAGGAAACTAATTAACACGTAGGTCTGAAACAGGGTTTTAAGTTAAGGGTCAGGTCATAAATAGGGTAATGAATGTTGCAGAATTTGGTCATAAATAGGGTAAGGGTTTTGGGAAGCGGGCCGCAGACCCCTACCCAATTTTGCTGGTAGTAATCCCCCTCCCCCCTCCCCTCGGGGGGCGACACTTTTAGAAGTAGAGAATGATTAGTGTTACTTGTTAGAATCAGCAGAGCGACACCTTCTCAAACCCAGCAGGTGTCTTAAGCTTGACTGAGTAATGCGAGGCGTGTCACTGTAGTTACATCATTGTCGTCTTAACGTGGCATCTTCCTTCGTGTTCCATTTCAAAATTTTAGATACGAAGGGGTGAAAGGATTTTACAAGGGACTGGTTCCTAATGTTCTGAGGTAAGATGAATTTTTGACATATACAATAATCCCAAATTACCACTGACAATTACCACAAAGTCTGAGAACATGCATTCTTGTTTGCGTCTCCCCGCGTTGTTGTCAAATCCCAGTAATAGGGACCAGGATTGCAGTTTGGGTCATTCTTGCTGGCTTGACGGTATCGCAGTACAGCATGCATGGTAGGCTTTTGTAGAACACAGTGGAATAGATAATGTATCTACTTTACTCGGGTGTCCGTATTAAGCGGGTTCTCATAACAGACTTAGCGAACACATGTTTTGTCGATGTGTAAATAAATCATAACTTTATTTCTCAGTGCCGATGTATTTAGCTTAACAGAGCTAGTTGAGGACGCTCTAAATTACAATTTATTGTAACAGAAAAAATGGCAAAAAGTATTGAGTATAAGCCTATCTTATCTAAAATTATATACATAAAAATTTATTGAATTAAAATCTATTTCCAAAATATCTATTTAGTCTATGTAACTGAAGAACAAATATGCAAATGTCTCGCACTCAATTTAAACTGAGTCAAGTGCAAGAGCGTCAATACTCATTTATTATAGTAAGTTTAGTGAAATTAAAAGCTTTCAGTTTCTAACAGATTAGAATTGGTGCATAATTATCAAAATCTGCAGTGCTCAGATAACCAGTGTTTGTAAAACGCGGTCAACTTTGTATATGAACTTGTCACTTGAGATACAGAAAAATGTCCGTTGTCGCTATTAAGCGGTCTCTTTATCTTATCTCCTTATCTCCTTGTCATTATTATTGACAGCAGCGGAAAAAAAAATATTAAAAACTTAGTTGAGGTTTGACTGAGCTTCAGAGTTCGCGTGTTTTTTAAAGGCGCAACAATTCAACGACTCTTTCACTTGACGTGGTTAACAATGTTTGAAACAAAAACACCAGTGAAAGAAAGAGCAAAAATAATTAAATGTTACAAGCAACACAGACAACAAAGCAGCAAGATGGAAAAGGAAATAAAAACAAAACAAACAGAGGAAAGAAGCAAACATTAAAACGAGATAACAAGCATGCAAACTAGGAAACAGACATCAAAACAAGCAAAGGAACAAAGAAGAAAGTAACAAACATAAACAAACAAACAAACAAACAAACACGAAAACTGGGAAACACGAAAAAAAGATATTACCAACAAACAAGCCAACTCGAAACTAAATTGTGAAGTCAATAAACAATCAAAGAAGCAACTAGCAACTGTCTGTCATTATTAATATTTTTTTGTTTTTGTTTTTCAGAGTGACTCCAGTTTGTGCGCTTACATTTATGGTGTACGAAAACGTAATTCACGCTCTTCTGCCCTCCAGTTAGCATCGAGGGAATTAATAATGAAATAGAAAAATGCCAGAGCAGTCTGAACGATGCTTTTTACACCTCAAATGTTCCAACTGGACCCTTGGTTTGAGGAAAAGGATTTAGTTGGAAGTGGCCATCGTTCAGGAAAAAATCTAGAAATGGGTGCATACTTTTTAACCGCATTGTGAATATTACGGAACAGCTACAAATGATAAGAAAAGAGGTGAAAAAGTCTCCAGAGACATTGTAATGGAGCTGGAATTTCGTCCGGTTTGATGCAACAACAAGCCTTATTGCTCGAAGCATGTTCTTATTGGTCGTTCGTTGGTTACATGGTTGGTTAACAACTTGAGTGTGGAATGGTCGACTCAGGCTGAATGTTGTCAATCTTGACATTGAACGATCTTTGGAATGCCTCTAAATTAGTATTATTAGTAAAGTGTTGTACATGATATACTTCATTCCGCGCGACATCATTCGAGTGAGTGTAGAGTCACGTGTACTATAGTACTACAGTTTTATAGTAAGAATACAATTGGTAATAAAAAGAAAATCCATTTAAAAAATTCCCGCGCAGCTTGCACTCTCCCCTTCCGTGCCCCTCATCTCCCATGATTTCTACAATATGAAACAGTTTGTGTAGAAATACTTGTACGCCGTAAGCGACGGTCGAACTGAGCCTGCAAAGGTCCAGCATTGAGGCATCACCCCACAATATAATATTGTCTATAATAAACCTTTTTCGCTTGGGTGGTTTGTTTTCCCATAACAGACCACGTGATATTCTCTAGAGAATTGTTCTTTTATCCATCTACAAGTTATTTATTCAAATACACGGGACAATTTGAAAATTTGAAAGGAAGTATTCTCAAGACTTTCATCACATGGTCTGAAATGGGGCAAAAAACCGCCCAGTCGGAAAAGATCTAATGTTAAGCAAATTCCTTCTCTAGTTCCATTTGCTTGTTTTTCGGGTACCCGGGCCTGTTATTAATCGCAAAGAAAAAAAAGACAATGAAAGTAAACGTATACAGCTGTCACTCAATGTCTAGGTTTTACAGTAAGGGCATTTGTAACTGGATTAGTCAGTGCTGCAGTAACGGGCGGGACAATTCCCTGGGTGAAATAAATTGTAAATATAGTAGGAGCCGCAATTCTTTACTTGAATTAAGAATGATATGTCACAACAGGCAGACTTATTAATGCAGAAGTTTCTTGTGACTTTGCCCTCAGCCACTGTAGGATGACTACCACTCAACCAGATAGGATAGGCTGCATGACAACGGTACATCGGTGGACATGTGGTCACCATTTTTGTACCTGCAGCTCCTTGGAAGCGATACCAGCCATTGAGGGTGTTGTCACATTTGTCGTCACATTTGTCGTCACTTTGTCTTTTGTAGTCATATCGTCTTTCTGCATCGGACAGATTTTGGTAATTTCGCCAGTGACATACATCAACTGAAGGAACTACAGAAATGTGTAAATAAATATGTGATAAACACAGAAAGACATTTGAACAAGCACGGAAAAAATCAATGAAGTACGTAATTGAGAATTGATTCATGCTTTAGCGTGGATCATAAAGTTGCTCGATGCGCATTCGAGAGAAGCTCTAGCGTCTTTAATGCTCTCCGATTTTTCATTTAGCGTATGAAATACATGAAAGAACTAAATTTCCATTGGAGTAAATCACGTGAAATACGAAGAGGTGTACTAATAGAACTTTTTTGTATTCTCGTATTGGACTGGAACCGTAACCATTAAAAAATTGTGCTTGAAAATAATCATAACTGTAATATCTACTGAATGAGTATCAGCACCCCCATTCCCCCTTACAATGTTGGAAAATGGTATAATGCAAACTTGTATTGGACTTAAGTGTTATGTCAACATTACACAGGGGTAGGGAGGAGCAAAATGCGAAAAGATTGACGATTTCTAACGCTTGCGACCATGGTTGTAGCTTGGAATGGAGGCTCGTGTTGGGGAATATCATCAAAAGGAGATTAAAGTCATTTGCATTTGAAAATACTCCCCGCCTTAGCCGCAGTCGCAAGCTACAATCATGGACAAAAGTTTTGGGACAGATTTGCACTTTTGGCGCTTTTGCTCACACGCCAGAGGCGAATACAACTTCACCTGCCTAACCTCGCCCCCCACCTCCCATAGAATATTGAAAACTAGTACCTGCAATTTCACCCGATTTTCAACATTGTGTTGAGTGGGGAGGGGGAACAGCAACGCGCTTTTAAAGGATATAGCAGCGTTTTATTTTTTCTTTTTTGTGTCAAACTTTAGTTCTAAAACACAGATAATTCGTTATATTAGATAAGTGTCCCATGGACTTTTGTCAACGATTGTAGTTCCAGTCCAACACCGAGAATACGAAAATGAGGTGTGTCTTACACATAATGGGGGATGGAGCGGATAGCAACTCCTTACGGACAGGTTGTAACTAATTTTAAGCAACGTAAGGATACTCATGTTATGAACCAAATTATATTGCACCTTCACAGGTTGTACCGTTCTTTACGAATCCATCTTTGCACTTGCAATAGTACGATCCATGCGTATTACTGCACACAGAGTTAGCAACGGCAGCACATGGGTCTTTCTGTACATCACACTCATCGATATCTAGGAGATAGAATGTGATATAATTATTATATTTAAGCCAACGGTCAGATATGTGATTTTTTCCGCCGGTTTTCTAACCCAACGGTTTTTGAAACTGACTCTGTGTGTTAAGCATTGTGAGTCATGCTCTGCTATTTTTCCTCACTCGCACCCCGACCGTAGTGCAAGGGAGGAGTAGGTGGACAGAAGCACCCTCTGGGTTTTCGTTGTAGTAAGACATGGAAAGTCATTTTTAGCATAATAATATCTCTTGGCTTGCTTAAAAGTTCCTACTAGATAAGATGTTTTTTTGTTTCTCTTGTTTCGACTGAAGATATCTTTTATACCTACCGTCTTCGCAGTTTTCGCCCTCAAAACCAGGACTGCACACACATCGATATTTCTTACTTGTAAAACCGGACAGACAAGTTGCGTTGTTTTGGCACTTCTCCTGGGGCTTTCCACAATGATTCTAAATCAAAGTAACAAAAATTAGTTAGCTTATTCTTACTAATTTTCGCGAGAATCTGGGAGCTGCGTTTCGCGATTGCAGAAAAACAAATTTCACAAGTACATTTAATTTCACAGCTTTCCCATTGTTTTAATCTCCCAGTTCCTTATCCGAGGATCCCGTCTCCCCAGAAGTAGCCTACAAATGGAAATTTTATGACTGTACTAAAGAGGTTTTTGTGAATTTACAAGCTAAAGACGACGGTGAATCGGAGGAAGAATGCTAATTAGTTGAAAGCAAGACCACATAAAGACTGGATATTTTCAAGGAAAAATAATCAACCGATTACCAAGGAACCCGTGACTAAACATCATTTAAAACTAGCCAAGGATTATTTCTTACGTAATCTGGTATTAAAGTTCCCATATTTTTTCGCGCTCTCAGTTTTTTCGCGAGTATTAATTTTCGTGATTTTTCCCGAATTTTACGACTCGCAAAACCACTCGCGAAATTAACTACGGTAATCAATTTACGAAGTCAGGCAATTGCCTCATGAAGTGTTATTTGACCTTTGTCGACGTACTTGTGCGAAATTTAATGTATTTTTCTTAACATCAAATGCTGAAGTCGCGAAATTAAGAACGCGCAAGGTTAAGTACGAATGAGGTATCTTCGACTGACACAATACAGCTCTTCTTTACTTTTAAAACTGAAATTCTGTTACCCGACAAAAGGCGGGAGAAAATGGAGGTATTATTAAACAAAACCCGAGTGTGATCCAAGTCATTAAATTTGTGATCAAATACTGGGATATTTTGGGCGTATCGCCTAATTCCAATGCAACCAAAATTTACATAAAGCCTATAACGACAACGACTCTTTAGCCTAAAGAGTATTTTGTTGCAGTACAGTATTTTATATCGATCGCAATATTCTAAAATTGATTGGCAGTTAGCTCGAGAGACTTTGTTCAGAAAGCTTCCGGTGTTTATATTTCCTGCATGACTAGGACGATCCTATTCGTGTTTGAAACAAAAGAAGTCGCCTTATAAATTTTTGTTCATCAACAGACTGCAATAATCAGTAAGAAAAAGGTTAAAAATCAGTTGGCCAAACTGTGTCAAGAGCCATGGGATTATTCGTTATATATTTATATACCGGTTGGATATGTATAGGTCAGTATTATCCTGCAATTGTCTTCTCTCTTTCATTTTCTTCGTTTAAACAACAGACTTTCGTCTCCTCCCGCCCCCTCCTCGAAGCCCTTCCTCCCGGCAAAGATGACTTGCGTTCTCTTCTGAGGTCCCGCTTCTTGTTTCTGGCTTCACCCTGCTTGAGTGAGTGAGGGCTTCCCGTGGTAATATACAGTCTAACAAAGTAATTGAAGGCGCAAAGTTAAAAATTTCATAGTTGCTTACTTCGGCGCCACGATAGTAGTAAAGCTGGTCGTCCTTCAGATCCCTGTCATGCTCCATGTGAGTGGAGTTATTCAGCTCACATTCATGTGTTCCGTCAGGCTCTTTGTTCCTAATATTAAGACTGACACAGTTTGCATCCAGGTAGCAACGGTATTCACACTCGTCCAAGTCATTGACAATCATAGTTTTTATCCAGTGGTTCACTAAACGTTTCTCAGCATAGAAATAGTAGGCTGGAAAGTACAGCTCACGTCCTCCATCTAAAAAAAATATAAACATGTTTATCTGAAGAGCTTATAATAAATAGACGAAAATTTAAAACAGGCGTTTAAAGTCTGAAACAAAAATCAATAGGCAAACATTTTAAAAAGAACAGACTTATTGAGGAATGAGTGATGAGGGGTTATTTACATAGTATCTTTTATAAACATGCAGTATATCTTTATTTCGATTTACTCTGATCTCCACGCACAAGATTAATTTTTCGCCAGACCTTTGTCTAAACAAATCGGTGAAACTATAATTTCTTAATGGTTCGTTATTGTTGTGATACCAAAATGTGAAATAACTTTCTGAAAGGGGAGTTAAAAGTGTAGTCGTAATTTTCTCTCCCGCTTGCTAAGTCTTGTAAGGATCCGAGATAACTGCATGATGTATTTCAGAGTTTACCTTTCAGTGTCATCGCTTTTTATGAAGAATTTATGACAAAATCTGATAGTAAATCGAGAAATTTCAGTTTCTAGTGGACCAGAATAATTTCAGGTACTTTTCAATCCCTTTTACATTTTCTTAAAGCCAAAGATAGTATTAAATAGTTGCCTTGAGTAACATTGAGAACATTTTATTTGTAAAAACTAGAGAAAATAAATTTCAAAGTTCAAAGAAATAGTGCAAACGCAGGTAAAATTTTATCATAAGCTTCATTTCACCAGTACTTTCAAGTGTTTTTCGATATGTGCTGTTGTTAGAAATCATTTATTTTTCAGAAGAATTTTAAATTAGTCAAACAGAAGTTTGCAACACGGTGTAAATAATGTCAGTACAATGTGTCTGTCCACATGTTACTCGTACCTCAGGTGAATTCCTGAGGTACGACGCTGATGGTTAAATCGTTTACTTAGTGTTTGAATGAAATTGCAAAAGACTGGACACCTCGAAGCGTAATTTAGTGAAAATTAGCGAAGAACGTAAAAAGGTCTAAAACTTAAAATCGATTTTTAAAGTGCGAGTTTTCGGCCGGTTTGTTTTTTAATCTTTCCCTTGCCGATATCAAACAGAAATTCTCCTCTGTAAGCATCGCATATTTCTCAGTTACTGTCTTGTGAGAATTTGGTGGTATATCAATATAATATCCACGTTGTTTTTGCCACCTGTCTATTCGGACAGCCTATTAATATTCTAACAATAGAGAGTGCTGATCAAGCTTTTCAAATTTAGGTTAAAAAATTAGTAGTCGTGGAACCCGAAATTGCGCTCTACTCCAGAAGAAGGAACCGTCCCCTTGAAATATTAGCTTTTGTGGACTGATACGTCAGATCAAGTCTTATGGAAAATTTCCTTGCTACAAGACCGAAGTTAGATTGCCTTAAATTTGCAAATGGCTAATTAATACAAGACACGACGTCTACGTTGGATTTACATCATCATCGGTTTTAATCTTTGGCAAGTTTTTACAAAATAATTCCCATTTAATTCCATAACAATTTTACTATTACGTTTAGACCCCGGCAAACTTCTCTTTTGAATTTGCGCTTAAACAACTTCTGCTAAGAGTATTGTTATTTCAAATTAGCGGTGGGTAATGATGAGAATCACGACAATTTTAGTCGTTACACTGTGGGTGTAAAATAGGATAAAATTGTGTATTCCTATCCAGTTTTTTTTTTATGCATTTTTCTGATACTTTCACGAGTGTTTCTGTAAATTGGTCCTGAACCACAGAAACATTTTGGAACATTATCATTATCTGGGCCAAGTCTTTTTTCTTAAAGCTTTCGTAAAATCACCAAAAAAATGCTTTACGTAATATATCTAGTTTCAAGTTTCCTTGGGCGCTTGTCACTCCTTAAATTAATTAAGCACTTTAAGACTCTTTCGGTTTCGCACTTTAACACTCCTTAACTTACGCACTTTCAGACTCCTTCAATTGCGTTCTTTAACACTCCTTAAAGTCCGCACTTTAAGACTCCTTAAATAGCACACTTCAAGACTCCTTAAATTTCGCACTGTAAGACTCCTTAAATAGCACACTTCGAGACTCCTAAACTTGCGCACTTCGAGACTCCTGAAATTGCGCGTTTTAAAACTCCTCGAATTGCGCACTTTAAGACTCCTTAAATTGCGCGTTTCAGCCTCCTTAAATTGTGCACTTTAAGACTCTTGACATTGCGCTCTTTAAGACTCCTGAAATTTCGCACTTTTAGACTCCTGAAATTACGCATTTTAAGACGCCTTAAATTGTGCACTTTAGGACTCCTTAACTTGCGCTCTTTAAGACTCCTCAAATAGTACACTTTAAGACTGTTTAAATAGCGCACTTTAAGACTTCTTAAATTACGCACTTTAAGACTACTTAAACAGCGCACTCTACGACTCCTTAAATAGCACGATTTAAGACTCCTTAAATTGTGCAGTTTAAGGCTTCTTATGTTACGCACATTAAGACTCCTGAAATTGCGCAATTTAAGACTCCTAAAATTGCGCAATTTAAGACTCCTTAATTTGCGCAATTAAACACTTCTTAAATTACGTACTTTAAGACTCCTAAAATTGCGCAATTTAAGACTCCTTAATTTGCGCAATTAAACACTTCTTAAATTACGCACTTTAAGACTCCTAAAATTGCACACTTTAACACAACTTAAATAGCGCACTTAAATACCCCTTGAATTGCGCACTTTAAGACTGTTTAAATAGCCCACTTTAAGACTTCTTAAATTGCGCACTTTAAGACTCCTTTAATAGCGCACTTTAAGACTCCTTAAATTGTGCACTTTGAGGCTCCTTAAATTACGCACATTGAGGCTCTTGAAATTTCGCAATTTAAGGCTCCTTAATTTGTGCAACTAAACACTCCTTGAATTACGCACTTTAAGACTCTTAAAATTGTGTACTTTAACAATCCTTAAATTGCGCATTTTAAGGCTCCTTAAATTGTACACAATAAGACTCCTTAAATCCCACACTATAAACCTCATTAAATTGCGCGCTTTAACACTCCTTAAATTTCCTCTTTTTAACATAAATATTCAAGCACCTGACTATTACCCACTGCACGATCTTGAATTCAAGTTAATTTATACTATGTTTTAAATTCCTTTTCCTCGGGAAAAAATGCAAGAAAATGAAGAAAAATCAAAACATTAATTCTCTTTACTCGTGCTATCACAATGTCAACAGCGCTTTCTCGGGTTCTGTGTTTGTATCGCATTATACAAGGAAGGCTTGTACATGAACGAACACCAACCCGAACAAATAAATATCAGATCTGAGTTCTCTTGTCTGCTCAAAAATTTGCCTGGCTTTTGGGTGATTTTTGAGAAACAGCAGCAACTTCCTCTCAAATCTTTGTGAGTTTCGATCTATAGGCCAAAAAATTGCAGAATTGAGCCGTATATACATGTATCACACAGTAAAATCAGGTTTAAAACACAAGATAAGAAAATTAAAGTAATTTGAATTTGGTAAACATGGCTGATGCACGTATCTTATACATGATATGGTATTCAAATGACGCACGTATCTCATACGAGATATTGTTTATTAGACCTAAAAAGATCGAGTGACTGTCCAAGGATTTACAGTACGCACCTCTAGTTAACTGTTAAACACACTTTCCAATGAAGAGGAAAATGCTCAGCTTAACCTTCAATCAAGGAAACATGGTTTCTTTAAACTGTTGTCATTTGCCTTTTTATGCATTAGAGGTAAAGCTAGTTTAAGATTTGTCTGACTTCCTCGTTTTACATGACAATGCGGCACTTTTTTGAATGACCTGGTTATGAAGACAAACGGGTGTAGCATTCTAGCACATCGCTTCCAAATCTACGGCTAATCAGAGATCATAAGCGAATGTCTTGGTTCCCGATTCAACCAGTGGACTACAGACTAACCCTCGATCACGAAGAGAAGTAGATAGGCTTGATTACATATCACTTAATTTTCAAAAATTGGAAGACTATTGTGACAATATCAGTTTATGCTTCGCTTGATTTCCTTTATTCTCGTCATACGTCCGCGCTTGCCAGGATAAATGCAGTACAGATAGATACGGCACTGACTCAGCGTAAGACAGAATGGAAACAATGTGATGCTTATTCGAACATATTAGGCTAAGTATAATTTCCGACTAAAGATTCGTTTCCCAAATTATCAAGAATCCTTTAACAGCCATCTTTAATCAAACTGGGGAACGCTGACTTAGAAATTAAGATAGCATCTATAAAATACAAAGCAGGTAAGGAAGAAATTTTTTTAAAACTCACCCTGCGCCCGAGTTGGACAAGGGATTACTGAAATCCATGACACGAGAACGAAAAGCAGAGAGAAACTCATTCTTAACTTGCGGCGGATGTCTCCACTTAATAAGACTCAGATACAAGTCAATACAGTATTGAGTAATCACCAGTGATGTCTTGTCGAATTAAGCTCCAGCAAAAGCTAACAACGACTAATGAAAGATGGCATGATATGGCTTAAATTTAAAACAGTGCTCAGATAACAGACGTAAACCAATCATGTTACTTATTCACTTGACAAGAGACTGCACTCCACAAAGTACATATAAACTTTCTGCTCTGATTGTGCATTTTTAATGAGTAAATAGAATACGGTTCTTTAGTTAATTTATTTACCTACTCGTAGGTTGGTTACTGAATACATTTGAAGGAGAACCACTCTAGTGAAAGTGTGAGTTTGAGTTGTTTCGTTTTGTTTTGTTTTGCTTTTTATCGAAATAAAAGGCATGGTTAAGGTCGTTACGCTAAGTCACTGTCCTCAAGCGTTGATAGAATAAATTATCTGCAGTTAAACCTCAGATCAATGAAGAAAATAAATTTCTCAAATTTCGGTTTTCCTTCTAAAAAATAACATTCTTTCTTAAACTGAACGCAGCGATGATTCAGTTTCATATTTCCACTATTTAGTCTTGCATCTAGATATTTTATTGTGATACTTTCACTTGTTTGAATGTTATTTTTTTTGAACATCATATATAGTTTATTGAGACGGTAACCTTCGTTAGTGATATCCCTTTTTCATCCCGCGTGTTTGCCCTTAAATTTGTACATTCTACAATGAGAAAGTGTACATGTTGAATACCCAGACATGTGAAAGACTATTGGGAGAGAAAGCTACTCAAGAATCAATAACGTAAACGACGACAGATTTCCTAATCAGAGTTTACACTTCCTACCAATGCCTTAAAAATTTAAATTTATGCAAGTTTGCCCCTTGATATCAAGTTTCTGTTGGTAGTTCCAAGACATCACTTGTTCCATTAAAGTAATTGAAAATTATCCGTCTCATGCAAAAGGCTATAATTCTTTCTTCCCAAAAGTCTTTGGAGTCTCCAGGAAGCAAAGAACGAGAAAGACAGAGATTTTAAAGTACAAGCACTTTAGATTTACGTGTGTTAATGGAGAAGTGTTCATCATGCGACCAGTTGTTTGTTTGCACAGTTTGACGCCGTCGTGTTTCGAGGAGTTTACATTTCTATTTAAAGGCGATTCGCTCAAAGGCTGTTAGAAATACATAATAAAACACGCAACCAAACTTACTAAAGTGCAGTTCTTAGAAGGTCCATTTTCTAAAGGAAATTAACACTCATGTTAATTGAGGTATTTGAAGTTAACATGACCTAAATTAAGGCGAATTGAGGTAAATACGCAACAGATGTATTTAGTTTGCCCACCATCATGTACGTTAATTAAGCTGACTATTCTGCCAAAGCTAAGAGACATTTTATTTTCGCTTTATGAAAAGTGCGAACCTTGTCTGCTAAATAAACGTTTGTTGAACTTAAATCTGCAATATAATTGAAATATCACCAAATACATTTACAACCCTATCACAAATTGGTTAGAATGGCGACTTAAACTAATCCCGAAATTATCGAAATAAAGGCTACTTAGAACTTAATGTTTACAAATACAAGGAAAATAAAGCAGCACTTCCTGTAGAGAAGGTTTCTCTTTCGTGAATTTTCAAGCGCTTAATAGGGAGCTTACGAATCGACGACTTTCGCACGACGGCGCCGTTAGATTGCGTGACATGCTCACTGCGCATGCCTTTCTGAGTACTTGCCAGCTTCGCGCCAAAGTCGACGACGTTGGTGAGAGCGATTTGCCGGCGTCTTGGAAACAGGAGGACGTGAGGTTAGTTTTCAAAGTTTTCTCTCGATACTTCGGGTATTTTTGCCAGATGATTTAAGTATCACATTAGGGGCATGTACTTGACGGTTGATTTTAATTTTTTTTGCCTGTTTTCGTTCAAGAAACGACCTTCTACAGTGCCATGGCGAACGCTATGAGTTCAACCAACACTGAAAGCGGTCAAAGCACGACACGGTATGAATGAAAAGTAAATTGCTGTATGAAAAATCTTTCATTTTAATCACGCTTCAATGAAATATAAGACACTTTCTAGTGCACAATGAATTTGTAAGGACTGAAAAGTTGCTTTTTAGCATTCGTGTCGACAGTTAGAAACAAGGACTAGATAGCTCAACCACAGAGCTTGGCGATTTTTCCTCTGTTGTTTTGAGTGGTCTTATAGCCAGCCTAATCTTTTAGCACACAAATTTTTCTCGACTTACAGCTGCGCTTTCTTTTCTGCCACGCTGGCACATTTTGTTGGACTGTCTTGTATATTTTTTTTCGCGCATAAACGTCGTCGTCTTTACCGCGAATCGTAAATTCAAATTTCTACAGCACGACGACGCGGGACTATAAGGTGACCCAACGGCGCCGTCGTGCGAAAGTCGTCGATTCGTAAGCTCCCTAATGTAAGGAAGAAGATGTCCAGTGAGTCCATGATATGTAGAATGTAGCCTGCTAATCCCGAAATTATGAAAAGCGTTTAATGAACAATTTATGTTTAACATTTGTAAGGAAAATAAAGAAGCTGTTCCAGTAGAGAACCTTTGTTCTCTCTTGAAAGATGAAGAATTTATAAAGTTAGATTAGACGTGTGGAAAACTGAGTGTTCCGCCCATCCTTTATCCTCAGATTGTCGATCAGCTTTGTTTTCTACAAGAAGAACTATGACTTGTATGTATCTTTTTATAGAGCGTTAGCCCTTCAAGTTTCAATAACGATCAGCACAAATTTCTCTACATGATTGAAATACTTATTAAATCATGAGCATTCTCGTTAAGATGTTTTAACTAAGGAAGATGATTACGGTAAAAGTGACATACGTCTGCCTGATATTCAAGCAGTTTCTCCCAACTGCTATATGTGAAAATGTATGTCAGTAAACTACTGAGAACAGCACATGGTTGAGTAAAACTATATTTAAAAAAATGCATGTGGGCAAATTTGAAAGAGAGTTATGAAGTTTTAGCTTCACCACGCTTCTCAAAGCTGGGTTTACGTCGATGGGTTTTCAACACCCTAGTGCCAGTTTTATGCTTTTCTACTTGCGTCGAATGGAAGGAAAAAAGCTTTTAGCGATAATAAAACTTTTGTTTTGACGAGCATGCCACATCTTGCAGAAAAGTTCAGTGCAGGCCTCAAGCTCCGTTTAGTTATATAATGTTAATGAGGTTCATGTTGTTCTATATGATGTTATTTTTTAAACAGGAAAGACCAGGAAAACGCCATTCTTCTTTACTTTGAGAAGCCTCTCAAGTAGGCAGCATTTTTTTTTTACTTCATAGGCACTTTAAAGGCAATGCAGCTTACAAATTTTAGCAAGTAATTTAAGCATGCATGAACATTTGGTTGCTTGCAAGCAAACTTGTGGCTTAGCTCATCTGTTGTTAGGAGACGTTCAAATAAATGGTAAAATTCAGCTAATTTATTGGCAGCTCGTACTCGTCTCAATATATTCGTTCGTTCGTTCATTCGGCGTTCATTCATTTAGAGGAGATGATATTACGGTGGCAGACAAGGTGGACGTACTGAAGAAACACCGCGTACGAAACTTCAAGATCATTTGACGTTTTTTTTGTTTTTTGTTTTCTTTTTGCAACGAAAATGTCAGAGAAAATAGCTTACTGGTCTTGAATTATGACCTGCTAAAAATACCCTTAATCACAGCCTTAGGGGCTAATAATTAAAACTTTTTTATAAGTTGCGACTTTTCATACTTATCAAAAGTTAATTTTGAGAAGATATTTAAAACAGTCGCACAGAAGTTTGCAATACCATGTAAATAATCTGGGTACATTTTTTTTTTATTATTTGTTACTCGAACTTCTGGTGCATTCCTTCTTTATACCACATTGGACACTGATGTTGGGACACTGGGCACCTCGAAGTCGTAATTAAGTGATAATTAGCGAAGAACGTAAATTGAAATCGACTTTTGAAGGTGCGAAACGCGGCATGTTTTTTTTAATCTATCCGTCCCCGAGATCAAGCGTGAATTCTCATTAGTAATCATTATACATTTCTTAGTAATTGTCCTTGGGAGAATTTGGTGTTACATCAATATGATATCGACCTTGTTTTTGCCACCTGTCTTTGCAGGCAGGAAATTAATATTCTGAAAAAAGGTGCCTATTAGCTTTTCAACTTTTGTTTAAAAAATAATAGGTTTGGAGCTCGCGTTTTTCTAAGGTTATAGAAAAAGAAGGAACTGTTCCCTCGAATTATTAGCTTCTGTTTGGTCGACTTATAGGGCTGATTATGTATTAAGAAGAAGTTTCGTGCAACGAGACCGGAAATAGCTTGCCAAGGAAATTGTTGATTATACGAGACACGACATCTACGTTAAATCTGCATCATGAACGTATTTCTTTTAGGTACAGTTGTATGTATGGCAAATTTAAACGAGAGTGGGTCTTCATCTTTGGCAGGTTTGGCATTTAATTTGATAATATTTTTACCCTTGCGTCAAGACCTCTTGCGTCAACCTCCGCTGAGAGAGTTACTATTTCAAAATTAGCGGCAGGTAAACATCACGATCACAGCCATTTTCGTTATTACACTGTAAATAAAAATGTAATAAAACTTGATGTTCCTATTTAGTTTCTTTTTATAGACTTTTTTCTGATACTTTCACGAGCTTATTTTTCGAGTTATTTGTTTCTATCGGATTTGGAAGTAAACCTTACATAAGTACGAGCAGAAAAACCGAACAAGGGAATACTATCACAGATTTCTGTGGCTTGCGCAAACCGGCCTGTATTGCGGGTGGTTTTAAACAAGCGGTAGCAAATTAACTTCCTCTAACATGCAATTTCAATGACAGGCTAAGAAAAGGTAGGGAAGATTATGCTTCTCTTGCTAACAAACCAACTATTTTAATTCAAAGCATGGATTATACACATATGATACAAAGTAAAATTATGTTGACATCACAAGATAAGAAAATTAAAGTAATTATAATTTGATAACTCCAAAAGGTCTAGATAGCAGCAGACATGTAAAGATTTTAAGGAAAACGACCACTTTTTAAAGTTTAAAAGACATGTTTCGACAGAACTTCTGTCATCTTCAGTTGAATGAATGATTACAAAGCAAGTTGAATAATAAGTAGGCAAAAATGCTAATTAAGACAAATAGTATCAACAGAACGTGAAAAGGTGTAAATTAATTTACACCTTTTCACGTTCTGTATATGTAGACAGCATATTAATATTCTGATAAGAAAAGAGGTGCCTATTAGCTTTTCAAGTTTAGTCTAAAAAATAACAGTTAATTCAAGAGCTCACGTTTTTTCTCTTATAGAAAAAAGAAGGAACCGTTCCCTCGAATTGTTAGCTTGTTTGGTCGACATTAGCGTTGAGCAAACATCATGATAAGAGAAGTTTCCCGCAAGAAGACTGAAAATAGATTGCCATGGAATTGAAATTGTTAATTATACGAGATACGACAACAGGTGTCTATAACCCGCTACGCGATCTTGAATTTAAGATAATTTATTATTCAATGTTTTATATATTAGGCAAAAAGGATTAAAAAATCATTAGTATATTTCGATTATCAAAAATATCTCCCCAGTATTATGCCAGCCGCTCTTGTTGGAGTTCTGTGTTTCTATCGGATTATGTAGGTAAGCCTTGTACAGGTGAGTGCACAAAAACAGAACAAATAAATAATAGAACAGATTTCGGCTGCCTGCGCAAATTGGTCTGCATTGCGGGTGGTTTTAAACAAACGGTAGCACCTTCCTCTAACATTCAATTTCATTTACAGGATAAAAATATGCAGGGAAGATTATACTTCTTGTGCTAAGAAACCAACTTTTTTAATAATACAAAGTAAAATTATGTTCACATCACGAGATAAGAAAATTGAAGCAATTTGATAATTTGATAATTGAATTAATCCAAATTCGAAGTTGTTTATAGGATTTAAAAGTATCGAGTTATTGACTAAGGATTTACAGTAGGCACCTCCAGTTAACTGTTGGACACATTTTCCAATGAAGAGGAAAATACTCAGCATCAACCTTCAATCAAGTAAACACAGCCTTTTTTTAAACTGCTGTCATTTCAATTTTAATCTTTTAGAGGCAGTGCTGCTGGTTTAAGATTCGCTGCACCTCCTCGTTTTAGATGCTGACAAATAATACATCATTTTTTTTTTAATGAATTCGGTTACCAGTACAAATGCGTGTAGCATTCTATCACATCGCTTCCAAATCTACTACGGTAATCGGAGGTCATCACCGACCGTATTGGCTCACAATTCAAACAAAGGTTTCAAACTAACCCTTGATCACGAACAGAAGTAAATACGCTTGCTTATTAGATTTCACTAAATTGTCAAAACTGGACATATTATCGTAACATTATCAGCTTATGCTATGGCGTTGGCTCTCCGTAAGACAAAATTGAAAGAATGTGATGCTTCTTCGAACGAATTAGTTATCATTAGTGACAAACCTTCAATTGCAGATCCATTTCCCAAATTATCAAGAATCCTTTAGCAGCCATCTTTAGCCAAACGGAAGAAAACTTAAGTTAAGATACTATCTATAACATACAATGCAGGTAAAGAGGAAAATTTCCACTCACCCTGCGCCCGAGTTGGACAAAGGATTACTGAAATCTATGACACGAAAACGAAAAGCAGAGAAACACTCATTCTTAACCTGCGACGGATGTCTCCACTTAATAACTCTCAGATACAAGTCAATATAGTATTGAATAAGCACCAGTGATCTCTGGTCGAGTTAAGCTCCAACAAAAGCTAACAGCGACTAATGAAAGATGGCATGATATGGCTCACAGTTAAAACAACGCTTTGATGTCAGACGTAAGCCAATCAGATCATTTTTCGCGTGACGGATGACTCAGCAGACCTCAGCACGTATAATTTTTCTGTTCTAATTGCGCATTTGTAATGAGGAAAGAGGATACGGTTATTTAATTAATTTGTTTACCAAGGTTGGCTGAATATGTCTATATGATAGCTATTCTTGTGCAAATGTAAATTTTTTCTTTACTCGAAATAAAAGACATAGGGAAGCTAATTAATTCACTGTCTGCAAGCGATATTAAAAGGGATTTTCTGCAATTAAACCTTGGATCCCAGAAGAAAACAAACTTCAAAAATTCCGGTTTTACTTATCGCAAATAACTACGCGCACGATGACGCAGCTTCCGATTCTCACTATTTATTCTCATCGCATTAAGCTTTTTGATTGGTATACTCTCATTAGTACCATATCCTCACTGCATACGCATTACCTCATCGCATAAGATTAAGTTATGGGAAGAGTCCGCGACTGATGAGGCAGTAGGCATTTAACGAGGATCTGAGCAGATAGGAGCTTGGTCAACCGCCACTAGGGGAGGTGGGCGGGTCGCAAAAGACGACTGTCTTTGTGGAGTACAGGACGAAAAGACCACGCTTCAAGCGGAGAGACGTCCAAATATAAACTCCAAATGGCGCAAAGCATTACCGACGCCACCAGCACGGGCGAAAACGGGGGAATGTGATGGAATAACAGCATATCTTGCAATGAGCTAATTAACTATACAGTGAGAATAGTATGAAGATTGTTTTTGTGAACTGGATGGCTTATCAATTTGGTATCGTTAATGATTTCCCTTTTTCATCCGGCGTGTTGTCCCTGAATTTATTTCATTTTAAATGATAAATTCTCGATGTTGGATACCCAGAGGAGTTATAGAATATTGGGAGTAAAAGGTGCTCAAAATCAATAAGGTTTACGACGCAAGATCTTCTAGTCAGAGCTAACACTTTTTCATAATGGCATAAAATTTTTGCAATTTTGCTCCTTGATATCAGGTGTCTGTTGATAATTCCCAGACAGTACTTGTTCCCTTAAAATAATCCAAAATTATCCCTTTTTCCATTTAACACGACGACCTTGCCCTTTTGTTCCCGAAAGTCTCCAAGAGGCGAAGGAAGCGGAAGATAAAGATTGTCAATTAGACGTAGTTTAGCTAAACCACATGTTGTCAATATAGAAGAAATTGTGATCATTATGCCACCAGTGTTTATATTCACAGTTTGACTTCGTCATTCTTAAAATAGTTCATGTTTTTAGTGAAGAAGAATTCGCGAAAGAGTTGTGAGAGAAACAGAGCACAAGGTTAGGGATAGATTGAGGTGGAGAGAAGATGTTGCGGCCCTATATGCCACGTGGTGAAGCGGACAGTTATTAGTTATGTAGTTTACCCGACAGGTTGATGCCGTTGCCCGGAGTGTGACCGTCACCATGTCAAGGGTGCGAGTTGGGACGTTCAATGTATGTGTGAACCGGTGCAGTCAGTCAGCCATTCACCAAATGCCTGGCACTAAGATGAACCACATCGCTGTAAACGTACTACCACTATAAACCCTTCATCAGACACCCCCATAGAGCGAAGAGGATTCAGGTAATTTAGTTTTTACCTGCAATCATGGACAAAAGTCTTGAGACAAATTTGCGCTCTTGGCGCTTTTGCACACACGCCAGACAACAGTCGCGAGCGACAACAACTTCACCTGCTTGGCCTCTCCCCCCACCCTACCTACAATGTTTAATTTCGCCTGAGTTTTAACATTGTATTTAGCAGGGAGGAGAGAATAGTCAGCGTTTTGCAAGAATTGCAGTGCTTTTTCAAACTTCAGTAAAAAATATAAAAGATAAACACAGACAAGCACGTTGAATTACATCAATATCCCAAGGGCTTTTGTCCACCATTGCAGTTCTTGATTTGTTCTATTACGGTTTTCAGTCTGATAATTTATGGATTTTAAAAAGATATATTACACTGGTTACAAAACGAGCACACGATTCAAAGAGCGAAAAGAACTACCCCCCGCCCCTCCCGAAGAACAAACAAAGAAACAAAAACGAACAAAAGAAAAAAACCTGGGAACCTTTCTCGCAATTTGAAAACCGTTGTCAACGTAGACAGCAAGAAGAGAATCTCGCAATGGAGTCGAAGTTAAAAATTATATTTTACAGTCTTGTTAATGTAAAATTATAACTACATCAGTGATTGACAGGGAGTGGCTCTGCGAGGTACCAGAATTTCCCTTATTTTCCTAAATTCTTTGTTTCAGACCTCGCACCAGTTGACCGTGTACTTAAATTTTATTACGGCCGCCACACAACACAAAATACGAGTGATGAAGATAAGCTTACATTTCTTTCTAAATCTTAAATTTGCTAACCCTGAGAAAAAAGATTACGGCCCATACGATTGATACGGTGTTGTCGTTTTAATTTGGTATACGGTGAAAAAACATCGTCACCGAGTAAATGCTCTTAGAGCGTCTAGTAACATGTAATGAGGGTAAAACTGAATTACCTTGACAAAAAAAAGAAGAAGAAAAAAAAAAAAAAAACGAAAGAAAACGAAAGACACCAAGACTTTTTGTTTTGAATAAGTGCTAATAAGTGGTCTGTAATGGATTTCAAAAATAACCCTTAACTGTCAACTCAAAAGTTAACTTAGCATATACATGCAGGTTCGTGATACTAGAAGCTGTGAATATGATATGTTTTAGAGAATAGTATTTACATGTAAATCTGTTCATTTAGAGGCTGAAATAATGTATTTAAAACCTGAAAAATCTGACTCAGCTATTACTTTTTTCCCTAGAACTCTACAGAATATCTTATAATGGCTTCATTATCAAAAATGTTTCCTGCCACTGCAACATATCCCTATTAAGTGGTCAGGTCAAGGCTTCAGGTGAGGACTGTGCAGAGATTGTTTGATGTCGTTCAAAATGGTGCAGCACTTCCCATGTAAAGATTTTTAGAACAGAGGGCGTTCCAAGAGCAGTGGGTCATGGAATCCATTGCAGGACTTTGTATGCATGACTGGTAACCAGTCTACAATAACAGACAAAAAAGTTGGGACACGAAGCAAGTTCTCCCATCCCATCACTTACGATGTTGATAATCAGG
The DNA here is from genome assembly GCF_042242905.1 of Orbicella faveolata. Lineage (NCBI taxonomy): Eukaryota > Metazoa > Cnidaria > Anthozoa > Scleractinia > Merulinidae > Orbicella > Orbicella faveolata. Next base: position 10,221,182 of record NW_028301563.1, on the reverse strand, counting down.
TGATTTTGTCCCTTTTTGTTGAGAAAAACGCGACATTTGCCAACATTGATTAGGGGGGATGGGGAATACGTGATCCAGCTCAGCTGTCCCAACTACGTTTGTCTGGGATTGTCTGAAAGAGATATGCGAAGAATTTTCTAGTAAAGGTAACGCCAACGATTGTCATGGTGTCACAATATTTTAGAATTTTGATTTCGGGTCAATGACGTACACTTTGTCTCTGTAAATTGGAAAGACCTTTTCTGCGTCAATCTGGTTTAAGGCTCGGTGCAGATATTCGTGGAATATAACTCGTAGCCGCCTGTAATAGAACAAAATTTGCGATCTGCTTCAAGCAAAATGGGATTTAGAGCTCTTGTCTATTATTTAGGACATTTTCGAGGATTATTAATTCGCGAAGTAGCAGATCTTTGTATTGTTTCACGGAGTAGTGTTAAATAAGTTGATTGAAGCTTACCCGTGTACAGCATTCAGATATATCACGATTACACGCGACACAACAACTTCCGGGTTCCATGCATTTAATTAACGCGCACGAATAGCCAACAACGGTTAACCATTTGAAAGTCAGCGTTTTGCAACCTAAGCTTTGCGGATCTTCCCAGTTGGCAGAAGGTACACAAATTTCTCACTTTACATCATTTGAAATGCAGGATGGAAGCAATTTGGTGGCAAAATAGTAGAGTTTGACACTTGAAATATGATTAACCATTTTCCGGAGACAATAAGTTAACTACGTGTCTACCCTTTCTATCTTAATTGAACGGTTAACCATATAAACCTTCTCGCAAAGCTCTGTTTTGCTTGTTCTTGATCCCAAACAGTTAAATAGTTTTTAGTTATTCCTATGAAGCGGAAAAGGTATAATTCGAATAACACGAAGAAGTTTGGAACCAAAATGTTTTATCCGGTGACACTTCCAAAGCGGAGAACAAACCTCGCTTTATACGCGTTCCGGTATTGGAGAGGAAAACGAAGAGAGACATGCCGAATTTAATCGCGTTTAGGTAGCAGCAACGCTTTATTGCTGTGCACTGATAAACTCCACGAGACAGCAAGGACAAGGCGAAAATATTTACTTGCTCGGTGCCCACTGTTTCAGCCGAATTTGCATCATTTCTGTTTTGCGCGAATCAACCACCCCTCTAAAGAAGTAGACAAGATCATTTTTTCAGTGCAGGAAATAGAAACAGCCATTTCAACACAATATCTTGCGCATAGATTGATTTTAGGGGCGAACAAGTGAGTCATTTGCCCCTTGAAAAGCAATAGAGGTTTATGTCACGGACTTATCGATCGCCTACCATAGAAGGTCATTTCAAAATATGACTTAATGGTCTTTGGCGCCTACCCAGGTAAAACTTGTCGTTGCATGCTGTTTCTTTTTAGTAGCGCTCGCGAGATAGTACAACTCCCCCTTTTCTCCAACCTGTTTTACAGCGAGTGGTTTGACATACTTTAAATTCTTCTTTCAGACAATTCCTGACAAAAACGTTGGGACACAAAGCAAGTCCTCACTCTCCGGGGGGTACTCCCTTACATGAGCTATATAGGTATGTGGGGCCCCAAAGGGTATGGTTTGTGAGCCGTTTTGGTCATAAGTAGGTATCGATTTAAGCTGATTTTGGCCATTTTGTTCACAAATAGGGTATGGGTTTTGCGCTCTAGCCTTGATATGGGTATGTTTCTAAGAAGAAGCCTGCACCTTTTCATCATTATCGAAAAGAAAATTAACAAAAGCGCTTCACAAATTATGTTTACAGTAATTTAACGTTGGTCTGAACTTGGGAACAAATTAATACGCCGGTCTGAAACAGGGTTTTAAGTTAAGGGTCAGGTCATAAATAGAGTTTCGAATTTTTGGTCAGGTCATAAAAAGGGTAGTGAATATTGCAGGATTTGCTCATAAATATATAGGGTAAGGGGTTTGGGAAGCGGGCCGCACACCCCCAACCAATTTTTCTGGGAGTACTCGCCCGGAGGGCGACACTTTTAGAAGTAGAGAATTATTAGTATTACTTGTCAGAATCAGCAGAGGGACGCTTTTTTAAGCCTAGCATGTGTCTTAAGCTTGACTGGGTAATGCGAGGCGTGTCACTGTAGTTATATCATTGTCGTCTTAACGTGACATCTTCCTCCGTGTTCCATTTCAAAATTATAGATACGAAGGAGTGAAAGGATTTTACAAGGGAATGGTCCCTAATGTTCTGAGGTAAGATGAATTTTTGACATTTGCGATAATCCCAAATTACCACAATTACCACTAAGTCTTAGAACGTGCATTCGTGTTTGCGTCTCTCCGCGCTGATTTCCAATCGTAGTGATAGGGATCAGGATTGCAGTTTTGGTCATTCTTGCCAGTGTGACGGTATCAGTGATTTGTTATTTATTTCTGCGACTCGTATTCAGGAATTGCTGTGCAGCTCAAATCGTGAACCGCAATGTTTACTGCCTGTTGTGTAGCCTTGCATAACTCAAATAAGATACTAGCTGTAAGGTGCGAAACAAAATTGAATTAAAGTAGCACTCAGGTGATAAAGCTTGCGTAATCGTCTGATTCCAAAACCCTAAAACCCAGCGAGAAAAATTGGGAACGAATGACCCAACCGAATGCAAGTACATCAACCTCTGCGCGTTAGAGGTAATTAAGGCATTCACAGACCTTCAGATATAAACTGGTGCTAATAAAATTTCAAACGAGAACTGAAGCTGAGATCCATGCTTAACAACTGTCCAACCAACCTTACACCAAAAGACTTAATAAAACAGTCTTCAGCGACACACGTGTATTTCATACCAACAGAAAAATATTTACTTCCTCCTTCACTGTCACGTACACTTTAGTTCATCCGAATGGCAAATGCATTAATTCCCACTTCTAAAGTTTCATTTAGGGATTTTATTATTATTATTATTATTATTATTATTATTATTATTATTATTATTATTTAATCTAAATGCCTTACGTTGAAGTCCTCTATCTTGCTACATACTATACTCGATTTGTTCTTGGTAGTCTCGCAATGACCTCTTCACACTTTGTAAATAGGCGACTGGTCAGCCTCCTGCCAATCGCAGTACAGCGTGCATGTTAGACTTTTGTAGAGCACAGTGGAACAAACACGCAAAAGTATCTGCATTACTCAGGTGTCCGTATTAACCGGGTTCTCATAATAGACATAACAAGTACATGTTTTATCGATGTGTAAATAAATAATAACTTTATTTCACAGTGCCGATGTATTTAGCTTAACAGAGCTAATTGAGGACGCTCTAAATTACAATTTATTGTAATCAAAAAAATGGCAAAAGGTATTGAGCATAAAGTCTACCTTATCTAAAATTATATACATAAAATTTACAGAATTAAAATCTACTTCCAAAATATCTGTTTAATCTATGTAACTGAAGAACAATATACAAATGTCTCGCACTCAATTTTAAGTTCCCTTGTCAAGTGCAAGAGAGTCAATACTCATTTCGATTCTTATAGTAAGTTTAGTGAAATTAAAAGCTTTCATTTTCTAACAGATTAGAATTGGTACATAATTACGAAAATCTGCAGTGCGCAAATAACCAGTGTCTGTAACACGAGGTTAACTTTGTATACGAACTTGCCACACGGGAAACAGGAAAATGTCCGCTGTCGTTATTAACCGGTCTCCTGGCCTTATCTTATCTCCTTGTCTCCTTGTCATTATCATTGACAGCAGCAAAAAAAAAAAAAAATTAGTTGAGGTTTGACTGAGCTTCAGAGTTCGCGTGTTTTGAAAGGCGCAATAATTCAGCGATTCTTTCACTTGATGTGGTTAACAATGTTTGAAACATAAGCACCAGTGAAAAAAATAGCAAAAATAATTAAATGTTACAAGCAAACACAGACAACCAAGCAGCAAGATGGAAAACGAAATAAAAACAAAACAAAACAAAGGAAACAAGCAAACTTTAAAACAAGAAAACAAACATGAAAACTAGGAAACAGACATCAAAACAAGCAAACGAACCAACAAGCAAAGTAACAAACATAAACAAACAAACAAACAAACCAACAGGAAAACTTAAAGATACGAAAAAAGATATTACCAACAAACAAGCGAACTCGAAACCAAATTGTGATGTCAATATAATAAGCAATCAAAGAAGCAGGTAGCAACTGTCTGTCCTTATTTGGTTCTGTTTTTGTTTTTGTTTTTGAGAGTGACTCCGCTTACCTTTATGGTGTACGAAAACGTAATTCACGCTCTTATGCCGTCCAGTTAGCATCAAGGGAATTAATAATAAAATAGAAAATGCCCGAGCAGTCTGAACGATGTCCTTTATACCTCAAATGTCTCAACTGCACCCTTGGTTTGAGGAAAAGGATTTAGTTGGAAGTGGCCATCGTTCAGGAAAAATCTAGAAATGGATGCACACTTTTTTACCGCAGTTTTAATATTAAAGAACAGCTACAAATGATAAGAAAAGAGGTGAAAAACTCTCAAGAGACATTGTAATGGAGCTGGAATTTCGTCCGGTTTGATGCAGCAACAAGCCTTATTACTTGATGCATATTCTTATCGGTCGTTCCTTGGTCACGTGCTTGATTAACAACTTGAGTTTGGTATGGTCGACTCAGGCTAAATGTTATCAGTCTTGACATTGAACGATCTCTGGAATGCCTCTAAATTAGTATCATTAGTAAAATGTTGTACATGATATACTTCATTCCGCGCGACATCACTCGAGTGAGTGTGGAGTCACGTGTACTATAGTACTACAGTTGTATAGCAAGAATACAGTTGGTAATAAAAAAGAAGAAAAGCCATTAAAAAAATCATGCGCAGCTTGCACTCTCCCCTTTCAAAACGCAAGAACGACAGGGAACAAACAAAAAAATCTAGCTGTAAAGAAGATATTTTGACCGAAAATTGTTAACCTCGTGCCCCTCAACCCCCTATGATTTCTACAACATGAAACAATCTGTGTAGAAATACTTGTACTTGTAAGGCCTAACATTGAGGCATCACCCCATGATATAATATTGTCTTTAATAAACCTTTTTCGCTTGGGCGGTTTGTTTTCCCATTACAGACCACGTGATGTTCTCTAGAGAATTGTTCTTTTATCCATCTAAAAATTATTTATTCACATACACGGGACAATTTGAAAATTTGAAAGGAATGATTCTGAATGATGGTCTGAAATGAGGCAACAAACCGCCCAGTCGGAAAAGGTCTAATGCGAAGTAAATTTCTTCTGTAGTTCCATTTGCTTGGCTTTCGGGTGCCCGGGCTTGTTAGTAATCGCACAGAAAAAAAGACCAATGAAAGTAAACGTATTCAGCTGTCACTCAATGTGTAGGTTTTACAGTAAGGGCATTTATAACTGGATTAGTCGGTGCTGCAGTAACGGGCGGGACAATGCCCTAGGTTACCCAACTCGTAGATGTAGTAGGAGCTGCAGTTCTTTACTTGAATGGGAAATGATTCGTCACAACAGTCATGCTTATTAATACAGACGTTTCTTGTGACTTTACCTTCAGCCACTGTAGGATGACCACCACTCAACCAGATAGGATAGGCCGCACCACAATGGAACGTCGGTGGACATGTGGTCACCATTTTTGTGCCTGCAGCTCCTTGGAAGCGATACCAGCCATTGAGTGTCTTTTCACATTTGGCGTCACCTGGTGTTTTGTGGTCATATTTTCTTTCTACATCGGACAAATTTTGGTAATTTTGCCAGTGACATACATCAACTAAAGGAAATACACAAATGTGTAAATAAATATGTGATAAACACAAAAATACATTTTAACAAGTACGAAAAAAGTAAATCAATGAAATACGTAATTAAGAATTGATTCATGCTTTAGCAATGATCATAGAGTTGCTCGATGCGGAGTCGAGAAAAATTCTAGCGTCTTTAATGCCCTCCGATTTTTCGTTTGGCGTATGAAATACATAAAAGAACTAAATTTCCATTGGTGCAAATCACGTGAAGTAGGAAGAGGTGGACCAATAGAACATTTTCGTATTCCCGGTATTGGACTGGAACCGCAACCATTAAAAAATTGTGTTGGAAAATAATCTTAACCGTTATATCTACAAAATGAGCGTCAACCTCATTCCCCTTTCAATGTTGGAAAATGGTATAATGCAAACTTGTATTGGACTTAAGTGTTATGTCAACATTACACAGGGGTAGGGAGGGGCAAAATGCGAAAAGAATGACGATTTCTAACGCTTGTGACTATGGTTGTAGCTTGGAATGGAGGCTCGTGTGAGGGAATATCATCAAAAGGAGATGAAAGTCATTTGCATTTGAAAATACTCCCCGCATTAGCCGCAGTCGCAAGCTACAATCATGGACAGAAGTCTTGGGACAAATTTGCGCTTTTGGCGCTTTTGCTCACACGCCAGAGGCGAATACAACTTCACCTGCCTAACCTCGCCCCCCACCTCCCATACAGTGTTGAAAACTAGTACTTGCAATTTCACCTGATTTTCAACATTGTGTTGGGTGGGGAGGGGGGACAGCAACGCGCTTTTAAAGGATATAGCAGCGTTTTTTTTTTTTCTTAATTTCAATTCTAAAACACGGATAATTCGTCACATTACATAAGTGTCCCAAGGACTTTTGTCAACGATTGTAATTCCAGTCCAACACCGAGAAAACGAAAATGGCCAATTGAGGTGTGTCTTACACATAATGGGGGATACAGCGGATAGCGGCCAGTTTGTCCTGCATCGTTCCACGAGGCAAGGTCGTTAACCCTGCGCCAAACTCGGAAGACCGAGGAATCACTCTTCATCTAATGCTTAACCTTCGCGTTGTTGGACATGGGTGATCCTAACAGGAGTGCAGGACCCCAGCTGACATAGCTGTAGGGGTCATAGAGACGAACAAACCACCTCGGTTCGGTTAGGTGGTTACCCCATTCAGACTAGCATATTTTAGGAGATCGATTTGTCTTCTGAGGTTTCTCGAGCGACCAATCTTCTCCGTCTATCCATTCGTGTCCCTCGCGCCCAAACATCGAGTTGTTTGTCTCTGTTTTCCGAACAGATCAATTCCGGGTAATACAGTATAATCTGGTTTCAGATGTCTTGTGTAACAGTTGAATATATACAGTGGAACCTCGATTTAACGAAGTCGCTGGGGACCGGCCAAATTTGTTCGTTAAATCGAGGGTTCGTTATTTATATTGAAAACCTCGATATAACGAAATGAGGGGAAACGACCAAAATGTTCGTTATATCGAGGTCATAGTTAATGACTGATTTGTAACACAGGTGACTTCTGTCACGCAATTCAATGCAATTTTCGTCACCCAGAAGTGCCGCGTTTTGAGATGCAATTCATTAAGCATGGTAGCTTTCAGTATCAATTATTTTCACTTTTGAGCAGACGTGCAGCTTTTGTTTACAAAAAAACGACACTTTCAGAGTAGCGATTTAAAAATGTTACAACATAGAGGTTGTACAGAAAACTGTCCATGTAAACAAGGAAACGGGCTTTAGTGTTGTTATGTTGCACTACCCAACATTTCCGGTTTTCAAAGAAGATAGAGCAGAAGTTAATGGATGTCGAAATACTATAGTGCCAATGTCTATGACATATAATAAGCCGTTGACTGAAAGGTTGCTGTCTCTTTACCATAAGGACTACAAGGATTTGTTGACTGTTGATCTGTTCAGCGTTTATCTTCTGTCGCATGTTGACATTGTAATTCGTGATATCGAGGTAGATTTTGCGTTTGGGCTTCCGGATTATGTTCGTTATATCCAAGAATTCGTTATATCGAGGTTCTATTCCATACATTTTACTGTAACTTTGGCCGGGACATAGAATATCGTTCGTTATGTCGAGGACCTCGTTAAATAGAGGTTCGTTAAATCGAGGTTCCACTGAAATATATAATGGCAATGTGTAGACAAATAAACAAACTGACGAGTTGTGAAGTACGAATGAATGAATGTTTTAGCTGAAAGATAGGTCGTAACAGGATTTGTTATATTTGACGCTTGCATATGGTGTTAGACTACGAGTAGTCCCTCTTTCGCTCAGTCCGTCGTGCGTGACCCGAAAGAAAACCGCGAGAAGAAAATAGCCGCGCGAGTTCACGCGGCCGTTTTTTTCTCCCGGTTTATTTACGGTCTCGCTCGACGGACTAAGCGGACTAGGCGGACTAAGCGAAAGAAGAACTACTCGTAGTCTAATACTCGTTGAAAGTATGACTGAGTGGGGTACGAACGCGCGCGCATTAATAAATTTGTATTGCAGTGCATATCAGAAATAGCGATAAATTGGCCTGCCATCAACCAATCACGACGGATCGCGAGTTATGTCACAGTCATATAATGATATCAATAAATCATAATAAATACATGATTAAACGTTCATAATTATCTTTAGTTAATACACACAGGTTTCTGCGTTCCTTTTGATAAGTTAAATTATACTTTTTCAGAGCCAAAAAAGAATAAAATAATAAATGCAACCACACTTCAGAAATCACAATCTATATAGTTCGGTTTCACATGACCTCAGCAAAATTAGAAAGTTCTCGAAATCACTCCCACTAACTAGCGGCAGAAGGGTTTTGTCTCAACAGAGTGTTTCCCTATGGAGTTTTTTTTTTTTTTTTCTTTTTGACTTTGAGGCACACTAATGCAATGACGTCTGAAATATTATAGAAACGAATATTTTCACCCAAATAGTGTTTCGCCGATTGTCCTTAAATGTACACAAAAATCCCTTATGCAGACTTATGTAATTTGCCAAAGTTTCAGTTTCATTGTTGGTTTACACCCGAGTTCTGGCTATCAGCTCCATGGGGGTCTTCTGAGATTAATTTGCGACCAAAGTTTGAGCTGTTTTTCACTGACAACTCTCTCACAGAGATATGATTGGCAGCTAGGCAGGACACAACTCGTACCCAGTGCTTTCTCGTGAGAAGCAAGGGCAATGATAACGAGGTTGTTGAGACATCTAGACATCTAGAGTCAATCAGAGTCATAGTTATATGGCGATGCTATTTACGTGACGTATTAGATGACAGTGGCAATATAAGCCTTTCTAGCAGAAAAAAATTAACACATATTATGCGTCATTATTATATCAAAAAATTAAAATTGAGAAATTAAGATTGAAAACTCTGCTTAAACAATAACATTCTATTGTGAAAGTTTTTATTATTATTATTTTTATTATTTCTGGGATCTCGGTCGCGTCTCTTCCAATATAAGTAAGGCCGGCGCATACTTCTTTTGCTATTTATTAGGCAATATTTTCATCGCGTGCAGTACATAATTGCACTTTTTTCAATATTTTCTTTCTTCCATGATTTCACTCTTACATGTATGCAGTTTCTGAAGTAAAATAGCTCTCGCATTGTTAGCATTATATAAATATCATATTGATTGTCGTATACGTTGCAAGTTGTTTTACGTATTGGGGGTAGAATTCCGAAAAGTTCAATTTTTATTGGTCTTAACTACGAGACCAGCAAGTGCAACGATCTTATGCCCCGCCCCCAAATATAACAGCACGCAATAACATATGTATTAAGGCGTTTCTTGTAACGTCCGTTTACAGCATGTTTCCATTGTTATTCACTTTCATGGGAAGTTAAACTCAGGCTTATATTGCTGGACCCCGATTGTGGAATGTCTTACTTAAAGCTGATTGCTTGAAGACAACTAATTCGTAGCTGGAAATATAACAAACAGGTTTCGTATGGTATAGAGAGAGAAACTGCAGTTAAGACCAGTTAAAAAGCTGAAAATGCTGCAACACACATCTTCAGAAGTGACCGTTACAAAATATGACAAGATTTAAGGACTAAAACTAAAGCGAGGTATTGGTAACCAGTTAGACAACAATGAACAAAAGAAACTAATCCGGTGTGAATTAATATAGAAAGAGTTTTTCACCACCGATGTTTTCATTTAGGGCGCGTTCTTAGTCTTGTAATTCGTAGCTTTCTTCCAAAACAAATGGAAGACTTTTAACTAATGCTTTATGCTCGAATGCTCTGACCAATTTTCAAACCAACAAAAAGTTACATGACTTGAAAATTACTATAATATATTAAAAGCTTCATCATTACTTTAGTTGGCTTAATTTCATGGAAAACAATTCTCGTGAGAGAATTTCGATTATGAAATAATTTAGTTTCGGTTCGGTTCCATTCACAGAGTCAGGTATACAACCAGGGATTTGTTTCATAAATAATGTAGTGGATAATAGCCTGTTACAGCTCCCGGAAGCTAATTTTAAGAAACGTGGATTATCAATATTATTAAAAACACTAAACTCTACCTTCACATTTGTGACCATTCCTTACAAATCCATCTTTGCATTGGCAGTTGTACGATTCATCCGTATTCTTGCACTCAAAGTTGGCAGCAGCATCACATGGGTCGACCTGTGCAGCACATTCGTCGATATCTGACACGAGAAAATGTGATATGAATGTTATATTTATCTACCGTAGGAATACACATATCTTAGTTCCCGTCCAATTCGCATCCCAAGTGACAAGGGCGTGTTAAACAAGCATTCTGTGTCGGGCATGCAACCTCGTTCCAAGGGATTTTCCCCCAGAAGGGGAAAAGCCGTCGAAACGAGCTCGAGTGCCATGAACAGACTTTCAGCCACAATAACATAATTCTTACCTAGCGTTGTCAAAATCGGGATGGTGTCAACCGGTTGAAGACAGTTCCCAGATCTTATCGATGAGAATCCAATTTTGAAAATTTTCCCCAAGGCTGCATAACTGGCGGAGTTTCGCATGAGTAGTATATAGGGGATTAATCAAATACCGTTTCGCAGAGGGAGCTTTATTTCACCTTATCGCAGCCCCCACCATCAAGTCCGGCCCTCACAAGCTCGGCCCGGTTGAGCCTGGGGGCTGCGAAACGGTGAAATTCAGCTCCCTCTTTGAAACAGTGTTTGGTTAATCCCCTATATACTACTTAAAACAACGAGGGCCCCATATTAGAAACAAGCGAGCCCGTTGTTATACCGCCCGAGCCGGGATGACTCGAGCGCCAAAGAAGTGCGGGTGGCTGATGCGGGGCCGGAAAGAAAGCTGCGGAAAGCGTTGTTACCGGGCGTATTGCGGGCAGCACAACTACCAGCTGAAAAAAGGAATGAATTGCGCAATGGTATCTTTGGACGTGTATAACGACAACCTCTGCCTATGGCGGTGCATCGCTGTGCACCGAGGGGCGCGCACAGACCGTTGCACAAAAGAAGCCCGAAGTCTCGCCAAGAGTTTCTACAAACTCAAGACTATTCCAGAAAACGTCGCGAAAACTTCTCTTGATGAGTTGGAAAAGGTCGAAGCCCATCTGAATGAGGGCTTACACGTCGCATCTTGGCTTGGAATTCGTGTCTACGAGCCTGAGCGTCTGGAAAACGGAGAAGTGGTTTGGCACCTCAGAATAAACCCGAACCCCAAACTCAAAAAGATTTTGACGATAGGTGTCTACGAAGGCCATACTTTCTTGAAAAAAGATATCGCAAAGCTGGCAAAAACCTATGCATGCACGCATTGCGGGCAGAGGTTCACACAAGCTTGTCATCTACAACGGCATCACCAAACCTACAGCGTGGGAAAAACGGTAATCTTTTGCCTGGGGACAAAAGTTGAAGCGCCACAGACAGCTTTCGAGAAAGTGATGTACCCAAAAGGCTAAGAATCGAAACAAGCGATTTTGTGGCTGGAGCGGGAAGCGAAGCGACGGGGGATACACATCCACCACGCGATGTGCGGGCACGGGGGCGAGAGATGGCTTCCTCGAGAAGGCGGGAAAATTAAGTCTTCTCCTGTCGACGGGTACCACCACGAAACGAGGACGGTATTACAATACCACGGCTGCCCCTTCCACAGATGCGCAAAATGTTATCCTAACCGACAGGAGGTCATAACAAACGGTAAAACAGCCGAACAACTGTACCAAGCCACACTGAACCGTACCGCATTTCTGCGAAAGAGAGGCTACAAAGTAATCGAGGCCTGGTCTTGCGAAGTTGGGTCTCTTAAGGGGGAACTCCCGAGGAAGCAAACTAAAACTTACCAGCACGCGATCTTGTACGATTTCGAGGCGTATGATGACAAAAATTATAGGAAAGAGCCAACAGGGGCGTTAACGATAGAAAACGCGCTCGTGCCGATCTCCGTGAGCGTCGGGGACACTCTTGAAAGAGAGCCCACCCACATCTGCGAAAGAAACCCCGTGGAGCTGGTCCGCAAGTTCCTGAAAGAGCTGGAGAGATGCGAGAAAAACATCCAGGACCAGGTGAGAGCGGAGTTTGTGCCCGAAGACATGCACCTGCTGACAAAAGACCAGCAGCAAAAAATTAATGAATGGTGCAACCAGGTCCCTGTCGTGGGCTTCAACTCAGGCTCGTACGACCTGAATCTGATCAAAAACGACTTCGCCAGCACTCTCGCCGAAGTATCAAAAAAGTCAGTGGCCAAGAAGGGGAACAAAACCATGTTCCTGCTCACCTGGGGGGCCCGTTTCCTCGATATCATCAACTATCTGGGCCCGGGAACGAGCTACGCGAAATGGGTGAAAGCCTACGGAAGTGAGTCCAAGAAATCCTGGTTCCCTTACGAATGGTTCGACGCGCCCGAAAAGCTCGATTTCCCTGGGCTTCCAGAATACGAGGCCTGGTATTCGAAGCTGAAGGGCGGATACGTTCTCACGCGGAAGGAGTGGGAGGAGTGCAAGCGGCTGTTCAAAGAAAAGGGGATGCGGATCTTCGCAGACTGGCTGCGCTATTACAGCAATCTTGATGTCGTTCCTGGCGTCGAGGCGCTGGAAAAGATAAAAAGCTTCTACACCGAGAGAGGAATCGACATTCTGAAAGACGCGGTGAGCCTGCCAAGGGTGAGTTTGCATTATTTGCTCTGAGTGGCAATCGAGCGCGGCGCTGACCTTTACAGTCCAAGCAAAGAGGCTTACGAAATGCTCAAAGGGGCGGTTATTGGCGGACCGAGCCTGGTTTTCACAAGACGGCACGAGGCCGGTGTCACGAGGATAAGGTCTCATCAGTTCGAAGAACCGCGTCTCTGCAAAAAGATTCTCGGTTTCGACGCCAGCGCTCTCTATCTCTCGACTATGCTCAGAGAAATGCCTTGCGGGAAGGAGAAGGTCGTACACTACGACGATGACCGCCAAGCGGAAGCGGCCGAAGTTCTTATTCGCCGGTTGAAAGCCGGGGAGGGGTTCGGCTTCGCCGAAGTCCGCATAGAGATCCCAGAGCGTTTGCGGCCAATGTTCGAGGAGATGTGCCCTTTCTTTTACAACAAAAGGGTTCCCGCCGAAGCTGTGCCGGAACACATGGAGGAGTACTTGGCGAGAACGCGCAGACAGCGCGGAGACAGGAGAAATCTTGTAGGCGCTCTGTCCGCAGAACGGATGCTGGTGTACGCCCCTCTGCTGCGGTGGTACGTGAACCATGGGGCGGTTGTCACGAGGGTTTCCACAACAATCGACTACGAACCGGGCAAGATCTTTACCTGCTTCGTGGAGCAGGTGACGGAGGCGCGCCGGACAGGAGACGTGGACAGAAGCAAGGCGCTGCTCGCCGAAGTGTTCAAACTGCTCGGAAACAGCGCTTACGGGAAACTGATAGAAGCTCTGGAGCGGTAAACGAACGTGATATACACGAAAGACGAGAAGGTTGTCGACAGAGCGCTGCGGAGTGCGTATTTCGAAGACCTCGACGAGATCGGGCAGGCTTTCTTGGGACAAGTGGAGCGGCCGCACCCCAGGTCTCTTCAAGCTTGAGTGCGAGGGCAGCCGGACGATCGCGCTCTGCTCGAAGTGTTATTATGTCGACGAAGGAGAGGGCGAAAAAAAGAAGTTCAGCAAGAAGGGGATGTCAAAGAAGCAGAACGAGATCACGTGGCAGCGGTTCGAGGAAGCTTTGGAAGGCAGTAAGGATATGGCGACCAACAGAGGTTTCAGGATGCGGGACGGGCAGATGGTCACTTACGAGCAGCGGAAGCTGGGGCTGAGTGCTTATTACGAAAAGCGGTGGGTGCTGCCCGACGGGATACACACCGAACCAATCGAATATCACATCTAGTTCACGTCAGCCGGAGGAAGAGTAGTGTTCGGAGGAACAACCAGCAGCTCTTCACGCACGAAGCCGCGCTTGGGCCCGTCGTGCAGATAGTAGAGAACGGGTTGATCCGGTTTGGAAAAAGATCTTTCAATGCCGAAAACTTTCAAAGACCAGATTGGATCCGTGGCTCTTTTCACACCCCCTTCAAGCTCGCCGGGCTGGTAGAGATAACGAACTTGGACAAGAGAGGGGAGGATTTTTTCGCGTTTTCCAACAGGCCTCGAGTAAGGTGTCGATGGCCGAGCATGAAGAGATTTTTCTTTGATAGCAACGGCGGGTTTCTTGCCGAGAAGGCTTGTGACCTCGTTGTTCAAAGCCGAAACAACTTCAGGAAGTCTTTTCACCCAGGCAGTGGACCGCTTGCCCTCAGGGAGAAGCATTTCCACGGCGTACTGGTGCCCGAACAAGCGCTCCGCCAGGGTGCGGTTGAAACGTTCAACAATGGCCTGGTCGCGGTGAATGTCAACGCGCCCGCGCCGGATATACGTTTTCTGTTTGTCCATCTCTTTTGTGACAGCGCCCATGAATTCGCGCCCGGGATCAACCTGCAGCATTTCAGGCCATTCCAGAGGCGAGCGCTTGTAAATCTTATGAAAGGCCGGGGCGACGTCATCAGAATTTTTCGTAGTCAGGGGTTCGGCCTCTTTGTAGCGGCTCGCCACGTCGACAACAGTCAGCGCGTATTTGAAAACTTTGCGCCCACGGGGGAGCTTGTCGTGCAGCAGAAAAAGAAGGTCCACCTGATGGACCTTGTTGGGCGCGGGAACGTCGAATTTCGGTCGAGGAATTTGCTTCGGCGCGGGTAGGAACATCTGCCAGAGAGCTTGCCTGATGAGCCACTCTTTTGCGGTTTCTTCAGGTACCTTGGCGGCTTCGGCTAATTTTTTTATCGCGGCGATTCCTTTCCAATAGTCCCCGGGGCCGTAGTAAATCTTCGCGAGTTTGGCGTCCATATAAGTAAGGCGTGAAAAAAGTTTAAAGGAACCGCAAGGCTGCGTAGGCCAGAGCGAGAGCGCCGGCGCCCACGAACGCGAGTTCACCCTTTTTCTGCTGCTCGCTTGGCTGATAGAAATCTGAGAACTTGGGCTCCTTGGGGGGGGGGGGGTACCATCTGTTCGTTAGGATGCGCCTGGTGGTAGAGTTTGAAGGCGTAGTCGGTGTTTGTGAAGTTCTGCTTGGCCTGCTCCTTTGTTTGCGCGTTAGTCGCAATCCAGTCGAGAATTTGTGTTCGGTTTAGTTTGTATTTGGCGTAACCGGCTTGGTACGCGTCGAGAGTTTTGTCGCGGCGCTGTTTTTCTTCAAGCGCGGCTTTGCCGCCCCCACCAAGCGCCCTCGCCAGATAATTGCCACTGATAAAAGCCGTGGCGTTGAACACAACTCCACCAATCATGATCGCGATGCTCGCCATTGTATATGTTGTAAAATCTATTTTTAATTGTTCTCGTATGGCGGGAGCGGGGGTTCGTAGGGAAGAGGTGGAGGACATTTCTCCGGTAATGGAAATTCCTCAGTATCAAGATCCTCAAAATCGGAGTCTTGATCCTCAAAATCGGAGTCTTCATGGGTGCAAATCTGAACCGACCAAACAAAATTTATGGCATCAGCGGTATGACGGGTTATCTTGTATGCAAAAAACAACAGCGCAACCGTTGTGAGGGCTTTGATGGTGAAATAAGAATTCGCCATTGGTATTATTATGAGAATGTTTTTTCAAACGCTGTTGGGGAGGATTTTCTGGTCCTCGAGGTACTTTTTGAGCGCAATGCTGCCAGCCATGACGGCCGTGAACTTCGCGTGATTCATAAAGCTGTTGCTGGGATCAGAAGTTAAATTCTCTTTCAAAACCTTTTTTGCGGCCCAGCTGATGCCAGCGGCTAATCCTGTGAGAGTTGCGGCGTCAATGACGGTCTTGACAAGCTTGTTGTCGGACATGGTGCGTTCGATATAAGAAAAGAATGAAAGTTTAAAATAAAATTTATCTGTCTTTCCCGCTTGCTCTTTATTTCGATTTAGCTGCCTTTCTGGGAATTTCAGGCAAAAACTTTGTTTTGGTGATTCCGCACACAGCACACTTCACTTTTAGCAGTCGCCGGTTGCTTTTTGTAGCAACAATTTTTGCTGTTCCTCGGACGTTCGGCGTCACTCGCCCGTCTTTCACGCAGTAGACTTCCATCTGAGTATATTTTCATAAGCTTTTCTCCAAACTGTGTTAATTTAATGTGCCTCTCCCGCGGCTTCAGCTATCCTTCTTCTTCTATTCTTTTATAAAATTCTTCTTCTTCTGCTATTGTTCTTCTTACTTCTTGTTCTATTTGTCTTCGTCTTTTTCTTTTTTTCTTCTGCGCCTTTATCAACAAACATTTCTTTGGAAAGCTGCACCACCTTTTTGGCAGCATTTGCGGTCAATTCGAGCCATAATACGATCATTCCGCCAATTCCGGCTGCATGGATGACAGTATGCGCAATGGTTTGGTCCGGCATCGTGGATGTACATTGCACGCAAATGTTCAAAGCATTTTTTTAATCCTCTTGGCTGTGTCGCAAGAGCAGGTTCTGGCTCGACACTCGCGGGCTCAGGCACGGGCCCCGGCGTTTTGAATTTGTCGAACACGGGCTTGGACATTGCCATGAGCTCTTCACGTTTGTAATAGATCCCGAGCAGTGAAACGCCAAGGCCGCCAATACCAATCCATTGGTTGGCGCTGACGCCGACGCTCTTTGGGCTTTCACCTTCTGTTGTCGGGGATGGCTCGGGGGCTGGCTCGGGGGCAGCTGTGGCGGCTTTTGCTTTATTTTCCGCGTGATAAACCTCGGCCGCTTTCTTCTGTTCTTCCCGGGCCAGCCGCGTTCTTTCGGCAACCATTTTTCCAGCAGCCACACGCTTTGGATTTTTTACGCGCTGCGTGGTTGCAGTCGAAGTTGTCGCTTGCTGTGTGATATCGGGGGCAGGTGCTGCCTGGGTCTCGACCTGAGGCGCCGTGACGGCAGGTGCGCTCTCGGATTGTTCGGTTGACATTCTGAAGCGAACCGTATTCTAAGCAAATGAAAAAAGTTTAATTGTTTAAACTTGTCAGCAAGACCTCAGCAGTTGTTGATGAATGCTGACCGCTTATTCTGCATTTGCTGAGCCGGGTACTTCATCAACGCCCTCAAACGGATAGCCGTGTTCATCGCGAGAAGGGTGGCTCTGCTCCGGCAACTGTGGACTAAAATCAACGTGTTTTGTGGTGATGAACACCGCGTTGGCCGCAGCAAGAAACTGGCCGCACTTCAAAGCAAGGTTGCCGCCCAGATTGGAGAGCTTTTTGTTCAAGATGTAGTCGTTTCTGAGCTCTTTTTGATAAGCGTCGATGTCTTTGATTTTGACGGTCATTCCGACCGCTTTGGTTGCAAGAAAAATAAAGCTGTCGATCAGGCTTTCCGTTGTCTTTGAGCCCACGTACGTCTCGTAGCGTTTGGTGAATTTCTCGACCTCATTGTCCTCAGGCGCCTCACCTGCTCGTGGGTTAGCTGCACTCCGATGACCTCTTTGGCTTTGCCTGTGGACACGAGCACGGCCAGCTGCTCGCGAAGAGCAGGAATGTCAGGTCCGGGGGCGGTTGGAACAAGGCCACCTGCGGGACCACTCGACGGCTCGGGCTCGGTTTGAAGAAGGTTCATAACGTCTGCTAACGCGGCGTCTTCTCCAGCCATTGTGCAAGGCTATATACAACTTTCATTTTTTTATTGAAATAACTTTACCCCGTACGGGTGGCGAAGCGCGAACACAAGATAAGAGAACTTTCACTCTTTCAGCTTTGAAACCAGACCTTTGTACTCATCCGGGGAGAGCTCGCCGGCGTAATCATCGAAGATCGCTTTCGTGGTCCTGGCCGAGGGGGTATAAAAGAGGACGATCGTCGCCACGTTCTCCCGGAAGGAAGATGTTATGCCGGTCAACTTCTGGGTCAGCACCCAAACGCTGATACCCATATGTCGGGCAGAAAAGGCGAGATTCACCAGCTCGCCTGTACGCCCTTTCACATCTTTGGAGACCGCGCAGTCGTCGAGGATTATGAGCGTGTTGGTGCCCTCAGAAAACCATCTCACGAGCTTCAACCACTTTTCTACGATGTGGTGATCGCAGACTATCACATCTATTCTTGGATCGTTTTCGCCAAGCCGGTGGTAGGTCTTGTTGTGCGTGAACGTCGGGCAGATGAGAACGATGTAGTCGAACTTTCCGCGGAAAGGGCTGTAGAGCTGGTCCACCACGAACTTCGATTTGCCTGAATTAGTCGGACCCACGATGAGAGCGTTGAATGGTATCTTGCTCGGGTCCATATTCACATTCAATACTGCACATCTTCTAGCTGGCTGTTCATAAGGTTTAACTGGGAGTCAGAGATGACGAATACGTGGCATTTCACGTCGCCTGAGCCTTCGGTTTTCCGTTCAATTTCCAGCTGGGCACCGTCCGTACTGTTCACAATGCGCGTGCCGCTGCCGTACATGTTTTGGTTAACCATGGTGCGCATATCAATCACAAGCCCGAACTTATCACCGGTGTAAAACTTTGTCATATCCATGTGCTCCGTTTTATTTTTTTCTTTCACAAACAGGTTGCGGGCCTCTTCCCACATGTCCTTGTCTTCGATGCCGCCGTTGTAAAGCATGTTGGGCGAGCCGTTGACCGTGATGCTGACGTTCGTCAGATCGGAGAAGATGAATTTTTCTGAATCTCTGTTGCCCGTAGTATACGGCTCTACAAACAGGAGGAGGAGGGCTTTCAGTGACCTTCTTTGGGCGTTGACTTTGATGGTGAGCTTCGGGTTACTGTCTTTTTTGAAGGGCACCTCTTTGTCATGCATCACGTGGTCGTAAAGGAACTCTTTGCCGCTGGAGTAAACGCTCCGCGCCTCGTCTGCCAGAGTCTTGCTGCGGATCATTTTGTACTCGAGCTGGATGTTGGTCAGCTTGTATTTCAGCTGGGTTAATGTTGTGTCGGAGCCTTTGACCACGTGTATAGCTTCGGCAAGTTTTACGTCGAACTTGAGGTAGTTGTAAAGGGCCTGGGGGTAGAAAACGCTGTGGTCGGTTAAGACCTGATGGTCAAGCCTGATCCGGTACTTTTTTCCGTATACCTCGTTCAGCTTGTTTTCAGCGTCGACGCCCGAGGTTTTCTTGTCTCCCGCGTCTGAGCGGATCTTGCACAGATCCTCGCTCTGAATCCCTTCGAGAATCCTGTTGTCTAGCTCTTCCTGCGAAAGGAAAAGGTCTTCGAAAGTTTTGTAGATGTCGTATCCAACCGTGTCTTGCAGGATTCTTCCCGCAAACGACACGACCAGTCTGTCAACGAGTGCCCGCGTGACGTTCTGGAAGAGGAAGTTGTTGGCGTGCCCTCCAGAGAGGTCGATGTCAAAGACAAGCGCTAGCGAGCCCGGCACCAGAACCTCGTTCTCGTTTAGCTTGGGCACGTAAACGTACAGCGTATTGCCGGGGTTGGCTTCAGAGGGGTTAAAGGTGATTCGTTTGACCGCGCGCTCGACCTTCATGGCGTGTACGGTCTTTTCGCTGTACGTTGGGCGAAGGTTCTCCGGCACCTCTGACATTGTGTATAAAACACCGACGATTATTTCTAATTTGAAAAATAATAGGCTTGAAATATTACCGCTATGGCGGAAGGCCGCGACCAATTTGGTTACAAAGACCCGGCCCTCGACAAGCAGCAACAACGACGACGAACAAGAGGTTGACACAACCCATCCTTTTAAACCACGCGAGACGTCCACTCCCTACGAACCTCGCGACCCCTACCACGAGGGTGAACAAACGAAAATGTCTTCTATGCGGCACGAGCAGTCCGGCCTGCCTGACACTTCTTATGCCGAGACATCATTTTTTGGAGAAGATATCCCTTTGCTTGAAGCGGATCCGGAACGGGAATTTATCATAGACCGGTTAAAAGGCCAATTTTCCAAATTTAAAGAGAGTAGTTTTGCAATTATGAAAGGCACCAAAGGAAAAACCAAGGGTCAAATTGTTACAGCAGGTACGGGTGGAGGTGAGTACCAGATTATGAAAAAAGACGGGACAGACTTCACGAAAAGTTTTTTAGAAAGGTTTGAAGACAAACTTGGGCCTAGAACTACAGTTGTCATTGAAGAAGACCGGGATACTATCAGAGAAAAGAAACAAAGACTGGCAGAAGCTGAAAACCAACTACAACAGGCGGAAACACTGTCTTCGCGAAGAGAGGAAGAAAAGAAAGAAGTTGAAGATCTGAGACGTAAAATCGAGCAAACTGATGCTAAGATCGATACCATTCAGGATGAAAAAGGTTCGAACCTTGAAAGTGAAGCAGAGCTGCGTAGGCTCAAAGAACTGAAAAAGAACTATCAAACCGATCTTGAAAACAAGAAAAAAGAATTGGACTCGCTTACAAAACAAACAAAAAACAGAGAAAAGGAACAAGCCAAGGTTGACAGACTCAGAGCCAGCCTCGCAGCAAAAGAAAGAGAAACAAACGCCATGGAAGAAAGGCTCAACCAAACAAAACCGTTGGACGACCTGAAAGAGCAGGAAAGCAAGCTGCAGCGCCAAAACGAGGAAGACCAGGCAATCATCCAAGATGAGAATGCCTCGCCCTCTGAAAAAGAAGCCGCAGAAGACAGAGTGGCAGAAAGAAACGAGGAGCTCGCGCGTTTGCAAACTTAGATCGCGGAAAGGGAAAGGGGGCGGCCTCTCTTGGAAAGGGTAAAAGAGATCTTCAAAAAACATGGCGTGACCTTGACCGCTATTCTTATCGCCGCCGGTACCACAATCAGAGCTGTCATCGGGGTCCTCACCAGAGGTTTGAAAGCCACCGGCAAAGCTTTGCGAAATGGCCTAAAAGATATTGCCGCGAAACTTGGTTCTCTGCTGCCCGGGATGATTGGCTCGATTGTGAGCTTCCTGTTCAAAGCCGCCGGCCAAGTCGTCGGATTTCTGGCCGAGCATACCTGGCTGCTTATTCTTGCCGCGGTGGCCTTTTTGTTCGAAGAATATTTTAAGAAGCAGCGTTAACTTTACCTCCAAGCCATGAACAGCAACGCCGATAATCCAACTACACCGACAATTACCGCCGTTTTGTTTATTTAATGTTGCGGTGTTTTATCTGGAGCCGTGGGCTCAATTTTTTGCGCCTGTTGAGTTTCGGACGAAGCTGGTTTCCTGTGGGGTTCCGCCCCACGCCCCGGGTCGAGGGGCTTGCCCGTCCTTGATTCGACTGTTGCGGCTTTGTGTATCGGGTTGGACGGATGGCTGTTGGGAGGGTTAATTTTTGACGGGCCGCCTGCCATGAGTTTGAGCCCAGCTTTTTTGGTCTCCGGGTTTACCTCGTTGTTGACCCCCAGTTTCATCCCGGAGACCGCCTGTTTCTGCTTGTTGTTGTAACCGATTGTGCTTGCGGTGTTGATTATCATTTCTGCGGGCATGAGCCAGGCCATGGGGGCTACAGCGAGATTCAGCCTCACTTTCGCTTGATCCACCGCGAGCTGGTACCTTTGCACGCTCGCGGCCAGGTCGGGCTGTGTGATCGCGCTTTCCATTAGCACCAGGAACTCGCTCTGGGCTTCTCTTGCTCGGCCACCAGAACCGAGAATGCTGCCGCGGACGTTGACTTGCGCCCCCAGGATGCAGTAAACGAAAGCCTCGATTGACTGGTTGATTCGCGCCATGCCCGCCTGCGTCAAACCTGATGCTGTGTTTGGCGCGAACCAGTCCGATTGGGTATCAGAAGCGGCCCCGGCTCGATGTAATAAATCATGTCCCCTTTTATAGCTTTCTCGCCTTCATCGCTGAATTTGTTCCATCCCGGGTATTGATAGTCAGTTTTCGACGCGCCGGCGCCGGACACGTAAACATAAACGCTTCCCAGCCCGTGGTTTGGCCCGTACGTGTAGCGGAAATCACTCGACGGATCTATGCCGAAGTCGCTGCATAGCCTTTTGTACGAAGCAACGTCATAATTATTATTGCATTGGTTGAAAGGCGGGTCTCCGGGCAAAGTGCTCATGCTCTGAATACCTCCTAGCTGGAACAAAATGCGCCTGACCGTGAAATACACGTGGAATTTGTAGGAAGCTCTTATCTGCGGGGGGAGATTCATCCCGCTGTCAAAGATTTCGCGAGAAACTCCACACCCCTGTGTCGCGCAGAAAACCGCGAAGTTAAGCTGTTGCGGCCAATATTTCATGTCGGGCCCTCCTAACCAGTGTTTTGATTCGACTGCAGAAGTGTGCCTCAGTTTGGTTCCTCTAAATATTTCTCGGAATTTTGTTGTGAAATATTGGTCAGGCGTGACGTAGATTTGGATTGCGTCGTTGAATATTTTCTTCAAGCTTGGCGCTTTGCCGTCGAAAGGTATCGCAGGGATGGCCAATGAAACTTTTGAACCAAGGGGCGACAGCTGGTAGGGAAAACCCCTGCTGTCTCCCAAACCAAGCGCTTCTTTCATTTCGGCGTTCCAATATTTTCTGTCTGAGCCGAAGACGCTTTGAAACTAGTCTTCGCTTTCTTTGAAGAACACCTCCGCGGTCACGTTATTTTTCTCGTCGACGCTTCCTTGCGAAACGAACCGGCTTTTGTCCGCTTTGGGGAAGCGGTTTAAAAAGTTTGTCCACGCCTTTTTCTTCCCCGCCTCCGCTTTTTTTAACGCAGGACCATTCCACAAATTGGCCATATTATTTGAACAAAATTTTATTTGTTGAATATAAAAATGGTTGTTCTCACTATTGTCACGCAACAGAACGGAGGGACAATATCTTTTGGAAAATCGATACCGAAAGTGCATTTCATGAAACTCATATCTTGCAGTTTGTACAACAGCTGGGACACTTTGACAAGGGAAGGTTCAGCCACCTTGGGAGATAAAAACAAAGATAAAGCTTTGGCAGTTAGTAAATTACTCCCAGGGCATTATAGTTTAGAAAGATTGTCAAAAGAAATAGACGGTCTGTTCGCCAAATATCAATATAAAGAGTTGCAAACAGCAATAAACCAACCTGTTGGCCAGCTTGTAATCAGAAATTTCGGGGCTGGGGCAAAACCTATTGAAATTGATCACGATTTAACCGATTTACTTGGTATTGGGTGAAAGTTGTTGCCTATAACCTTTGTAAAACGGCTTACATATCCAACAACATATTTTATTCCTTGTACTTTGATCGACACAGAACGGAATCTGTTCAATGGCAAAAGGTCAGATGTCTTAGCCTTGTTTGACGTGAAAGGGAAGCCTTATGAAAAAGTAAGCTACCAGGCATCTCCGCAACAGGTTTTACGAGACTGTTCTACAGACGAGTTCATAAATAGCATCACCATTAGTGTCAAAGATGAAAATGGCGAACTCTTTGATGTCAAGGGCTTCCCTCTTCTTTTTGAATTAGAGTTAAATTAAATTTATATATATATATATACACAATGTCTTCGGCGAATCTGTTGCCTCCAAGCGCGCCGCCTGACGAGTGTCTCTATCCAGCTGTGGCGGAGCCTTCTCAAAATTTCCGCTTGCAGAAGGTCAACGAGATTTCCAACACTTTGGCCGGTGAGGTCCACCACTATCGCCTCGTCACTAAAAAATACAAACGCACGAGAAATTTCGTTAATTGGGGCGCCGCCGGCTCCAGCGTTCTCTCGGCAGCGTTTTCCAGCGCAAGTTTTGGCTCCGCTCTGTCTGTGGTTGGCCTGCCGGAATCTGTTCCTCTTGGCGGTGCTGGTGGATGCTTCGCTCTTGTTTCGTCGGGGCTTATAATCGCCAGCAAAAAGCTCGACTCGAAAATAAAGAAGCATCAAGAGATCACCACGCTCGCCGTTGCCAAGCGGGACACCGTCAACAGACTTCTCTCAAACGCTTTGAACAACAACGAGGTGTCTTCCCACGAGTTTGACACCATCCTTTCCGAGTTTCAGCAGTATAACTTTCTGAAAGATCAGGTCCTAGCAAGGATGCTTCGCCAACCATCAACGAGAAAGCTTCCTGATGTTGATGTCAAGAAAATGGAGGAAGACATCCGCGGCAGAGTTGAAGCGGAAATGATAAAAAAAATTACGAACCCTCCTGCTTCGAACTGAGTTTTAGAAACAGACGGTTTCATTTACATGTAATAAGAACATGATTGTCTGCTTCCACTTGGTCGCGTTTCTCGCTCACGAGTATTTCACATCTGAGTGGCAAAAAGAGGCTCGCGATATTACGCGCGAAGTCGTCGCTGCGATGGTTGAGGCGGATGAGGTTTTTAATAATAACGCTCCCCGCCAAAAGGGAACCACTCGTGCCAATCGTAACCGTTCCATGAACATACTTCCAAAAAATTCTTGTAATCGTGGTCGGCTTCTATAAGATGTTTTGGCTCCTTCGGCGGCCTAACCGAGGCATTATGAACAGTTCCCTCATTTTCGAAACAGGGGAAACAGCAACCCTCGAAATAACAGTTCGGATATTCGAAGCAAATTACCATTCGCACAATTTGCTGCTTGAATTCGCATAATGGTAGTTTTAAGATATTCTCGTGGACCCTGCCCCACCCCATTTCCTTTTTTTCCTTTATTTTTATCGCGATGTACTCCTTGAGAATCATCTCACGAAGCTCTGGGGGGAGGTTTTGAATGGCCTCGGAAAGCCAGCACCTTTCTTTCCGGCCCGGCATCAGCCACCCGCACTTGTTTGGCGCTCGAGTCATCCCGGCTCGGGCGGTATAACAACGGGCTCGCTTGTAACTAATATGGGGCCCTCGTTGTTGTAAGTAGTATATAGGGGATTAACCAAATACTGTTTCAAAGAGGGAGCTGAATTTCACCGTTTCGCAGCCCCCAGGCTCAACCGGCCCGAGCTTGTGAGGGCCGGACTTGATGGTGGGGGCTGCGATAAGGTGAAATAAAGCTCCCTCTGCGAAACGGTATTTGGTTAATCCCCT
This sequence comes from Orbicella faveolata, assembly GCF_042242905.1. NCBI lineage: Eukaryota > Metazoa > Cnidaria > Anthozoa > Scleractinia > Merulinidae > Orbicella > Orbicella faveolata. The sequence goes on along the minus strand of NW_028301563.1, from coordinate 10,196,118 downwards.
ATATACTACTGCGTGTGTGTGGTTTGTTTCAGACGTGGAGTAATACTATAAGTTCATGCATGTATATATACTAATAGTAGGCCTGCCAAACGATAAGGTGATCGTTCAATACAGATTTATCTATCAAACATCGGGTGAATTTGCTCACAGAAATTTCATTCCAGAGCTAGTGAAAGGTACATACAAGTTCAAAATAGATTATTGGTCATCATGTATGCGTTTTGTATCATCCGTTGGATTGTCAGTTCAGACTAACTTAATGTGAATGACCGCATTTAATATAGAGATATTTGCCATTGTAATGTAGCTTTTCTTTGGAATTCCTGCATGTTTGGTTTCTTGTCCAAACATTAACAGACGTAAATGTATTGGTTTAGAATAATTGTGTTAGAAAGGCAAATAGAGAAATGCGCTCTTCCCTAAGTCACAGATTTTCTCGCGAAGCTTTTTTTCTGATTTAACTAGCCGATTGAAACAGACACACTAAATCAAAAACGCCAAATCTTATCTTTTTTCTACCGGCACTGTCTCTAAATCTACTTTGTAGTGTTAGTAGTAAGTAACTAAGGTGTCGTTTTGTAAAGTACTTCACGTAATTTTAAGAAGGCAGGTAAGCTCAATTAGTGAATTGTGAGCTTTGTATTGTAATGTAAGTCATGTTTTGTTTAGCAATGTAATGTAAGTAACGCTGTGAGTGACTGTTAGTAAGTGACCGCTAGCAACATAATTGCAAGTAACGCTCTAAGTGACTGTTTAGTAAGTGACCGTTGGTATAAGTAAAAATAAATACTAGAGATTACTAGTGATTAATCTAATAAGTACAGTAATATAATAAGTAGAAAGATGTCGAGTAATGTAAGTAGAGTAATGTAATGTAAGTTTAGTCCTGTACGAATGTTTCTTTAAATAATAATAATAATAATAATGACTATAATAATAATGATAAAAAATAAGGGAAATTCTGTAAATTAAAACACATAGAATGTATGTTTAGATTTGTCAAAAAATGTAACTAGGGCCAGTGTTATTGTAATTACTTATGTTATCGTTTGTGTCTTTGTATTAATATAAGTTACTTGAATGTAAAGTATAAGCGTTCATTGTAATTACTCACGCTCATGTTAGTAGGATAGTTTTAATGAAAGGTATGTGTTTGTTAAGTTTTTGTGTGTGTGTGCAAAAGCAATAAAAATGTGAACAAAAAAAAAAAAAGAAAAAAAAAAAGAGAGAGAGATATGGGTCTGCAGCCAGCGCTATTTTGAACGGGAGTTATAACTTGTCATTGACGCAAATGCTGTTTAAAAAAAAAAAAACGATGGTTTCTTCAGCTTTATTGGAGTTGTAAACTGGGTCACATTGATTGTGAGCTTTGAAGGGAACATTTAACAGTTTACGAGGAAGACTGAAATAACTAACATCCATAATCTCCTCTTGGTCTGCCTCCTTAGCTACATGCCTGGCGTGGCTTCCTTGCTGACCCCCTTGTCATGAACATTTGGCTGACATATACTAAATGCATCACATCCGCCACTCCAAATAAAGCGAATGACACACGGTTCAACATCGTTCAACTTTTGTTGATCAACAAATGTTGAGCATTGTTACGACTTCTTGAAACGTTGTTGCAAATTGTTGAATACTCACGCAACTTTTGTTCAGCAAAACTACACATTTTGGCGCGAAGTTGAATGGCGGACGAGGAAATGTTGCTGTCGCTTTGTGCTTCGAGCGTTGTCGCCGTTAATATGAAGCGTCGACAAAAAAAAACGAAAACTATCACCTGAACTAGCAAGGATTTACTCACTCGCTGTTCCAAGTTTTGCTGCAATCTCTAACAGAGCTTTGTCTCTCGTGTCACGGTTTTTGTGATCCTTCGATCTTATATCGTACATGCACAGAAAAGTCTCGTACAGATTGATCAGTTGACTGGTGTCATCAAAACTCCATTCGAACTCGGCTGATTCCCACTCTTCGGCCGCCATGTTAATATTTCCACGAAGGCAAGTGACCCCCAGCTCGAAAACGATTAGTTGAAGGCATTTAACAAGCGGCAACTTGTTGAACGGAATAGAGCCAAGCCCTATTTTCTTTTAACAACGTTCAACAACTTTGAACATGTTGAACGGCACATTTCTGTTTTTCAACGTTCAGCGTCACATGATACACTGTTCAACATTTGTTGAACAGCAGCTGCAACATTCGTTAATTGCTCAACAAATGTTGAACCATGTATCATTGGCTTAAAGTATATTATACACAGACATGAAACAAACCTGCGCAATTTTGTCCATCTCCAGTGTATCCGTCTTTACAAGAGCAGTTGTACCCTCCCTTGGTGTTGTTGCAGTTGGCGTTCACGTGGCAATTGTGAGAACCTCTCTCGCATTCATCAATATCTAAAGTTAAGGTAAAACATGTTTCATAGGATCCACTGAATCGGAGAAGCAACTAAGTGCCTTTAATTCGTCAGATAACCTCTAAAAAGTATAAAATTTGGAATATCAGTTAAACTTGGTTTTACGAGGCAATTTATCTGTTAATTTTTAACGAAATACTGTCTCTAAGTGATGGAGAATTTGTCTAGGGAAAGCACCGGAAAATTCGTTTAACAGAGTCAAAAATTATGGTGAACTATTTTTCTAAAAATATGCGAGTTTTAATGTTAACATATAAAGAACGGGATGTTCAAACTTTTAACTTCTACCACAGAACGTTTGATGATCAACGAAATTTACGCTAAATGATAGTTACAACACAAGGGTATGTTAGGAGTAGCATAGTTACCATTCTCACAGTGTTCGCCCTCAAACCCAGTAGTACACGAACATCGATATCCTTTCTGTGTAAAACCGGACTGACAAGTTGAATTGTTCTCGCACTTCCGTCCGATCTTTCCGCACTTGTTCTGAAACGCAGAAAAGAAATATATTTGCTTATAATTAATCTAATGCTCTTTCGTTGTTAGAATAAATATATGAACTACTGTTCAAGATATAGGTTTATTTCACAACTGGAATTGAGATTCTTATCAGCCGACTTTAGCCGAGTTAACCCGGAAGTAAGAAAAGTAATTTATGCACAAATATTAAGATCTTAGTTTTCGTGGAGAGCTTTTATGCCCATTATCCTTGGTATAAATTGGCCTATTAAACAACTGAAGGCGAAAAGTTAAACAAAACACAAAAATGATAGTCACTTACTTCGGCGCCACGATAGTAGTAAAGCGGGTTGTCCTCCAGATCCCCGTCATGCTCCAGGTGAGTAGAGTTATTCAGGTCACATTCGTGTGTTCCACTGTCATGATCTTTGTTCTTGATATTAAGACTGGCACAGTTTGCATCCAGGTAGCAACGGTATTCACACTCGTCCAAGTCCTTGACAATCATGGTTTTTATCCAGTGGTTCACTAAACGTTTCTCAGCATAGAAATAGTAGGCTGGAAAGTACAGCTCCCGTCCTCCATCTGAAAAAATATAAGCATGTTTATTTAAAGAGCTTATAATAAATAAAATAAATTCTGAAACAAGTACATAGGACAAGTACAAACATGCAGTATATCTTTATTTCGATTTACTCCCAACGCACAAGATTATTTTTTTTTTTTAGCCAAACTACAATTTCTAACCACTTCGTTATCGTTCTCATACCAAATAAGGAATAACTTCCTTAAAAGGAAGCCAAGAGTGTAGTCCCAATTTTCTTGTCGGCTTCCTTAGTCATGATTCGAGATAACTGCATGATGTACTTCAGGGTTTACCTTTCAGTGTCATCGCTTTTTATGAAGAATGTATGACAAAATCTGATAGTAAATTGAGAAATTTCAGTTTCTAGTGGACCAGAATAATTTTAGGTACTTTTCAGTCCCTTTTACATTTTCTTAAAGCTAAAGATAGTATTAAATAGTTGCCTTGAGTAACATTGAGAACATTTTAGTTATGGGAACTGCAGAAGATAAATTTAAAAGTTCAAAGAAATAATGCAAACGCAGATAAAATTTTATCATAAGTTTCATTTCACCAGTACTTTCAAGTGTTTTCTCTACATATGCTGATGTTAGACATGATTTATTTTTCAGAAGAATTTTAAAACAGTCAAACCGAAGTTTGAAACACGATGTAAATAATCTCAGTACAAAGTGTTTGTCCACAAGTTACTCGAACCTTAGGTGAATTCCTTCTTAAAGATCCGACGCTGATGGTTAAATCGTTTACCTAGTGTTTGATTGAAATTGCAAACTACAAATATTTTGAAGACTGGACATCTCGAAGTCGTAATTTAGTGATAATTAGCGGAGAACGTAAAAAGGTATGAAACTTAAATCGACTTTTTAAAGTTGTAGTAGCGGCTTGTTTTTTAATCTTTCCCTCGCCGAGATCAATCATAAATTCTCCTAGCTAAGCATCACACATTTCTCAGTTACTGTCTTTGTGAGAATTTGGTGGTAAATCAATATAATATCCACGTTGTTTTTGCCACCTGCCCATTCAGACAGCATATTAATATTCTGACAATAGAGAGTGCTGATCAAGCTTTTCAAGTTTAGTTAAGAAAAAAATAATAGTGTGGAACCCGAAATTTCGCTGTATGGCAGAAGAATGAATCCTGCTCTCCAAATATCAGCTTTTGTGGACTGATAGGTGTGATTAGGTCTAATGGAAAATTTCCGTGCTACAAGAACGAAATTAGATTGCCACGGAAATGACTAATTAATACGAGACACGACAACTATGTTGGATTTACATCATGAACTTATTTTTAGTCTCTGTTTTAGTCAAAACGTTTCTGGTTGAGGGAAATTTATACAGGGTTTTAATCTTTGGCAAGTTTTTACAAAACAATTTACATTTAATTCGATAATATTTTTACTATAACGTCAAACCCCTGCAAACTTCTCTTTAGGATTTTCGCTTAAACAACCTCCGCTAAGAGTATTGTTATTCTAAATTAGCGGTGGGTAATGATGAGCATCACCGCCAAAAAATGCCTTATGTAATTTGTCTATTTTCAAGTTCCTTGCGCGCTCAACACTCCTTAAATTAAGCACTTTAGGACTCTTTCAGTAGGGCATTTCAACACTCCTTAACTCACGCACTTTAAGATCCCTTAAATTGCGCACTTTAAAACTCCTTAAATAGCGCACTTTAAGATTCCTGAAATTGCACACTTTAACAATTCTTAAGTAGCGCACTTTACGACTCCTTAAATTGCGCACTTTAAGACTCCTTAAATAGCGCACTTTAAGACTCCTGAAATTGCACACTTTAACAATTCTTACATAGCGCACTTTAAGACTCCTTAAACTGCGCAATGTAAGGTTTTAGAAATTACACAAGTTAAGATTCTTACAATTTCGCACTTAGGCACTCCTTAAATTACGCATTTTCAGACTCCTGAAATTGCGCACTTTAAGACGCCTTAAATCGCGTATTTTAAGACTCCTTAAATCGCTCAGTTTATCACTCCTTAAATTGTGCACTTTATTAAGACTCCTTAAGTTGCGAACTTTAAGACCCTCTTAATAAAACACTTTAAGACTCCTAAAATTGTGCACTTTAAGGCTTTTTTTCAATTGCGCACTTTAAAACTCCTTAAATTACGCACTTTAGGAATCATTAAATTACGCAGTTTAAGACTCCTTATATTACTTACTTTAAGACTGCTTAAATAGCCCACTTTAAAGTGCACCATTTAATGAGTCTTAAAGCGCGCAATCTAAATTGTACACTTTAAGACTCCTTAAATTACGCACTTTAAGACTCTTCAAATTGCGCAATTTAAGACTCCTAAAATTTTACAATTAAACACTCCTGAAATTACGCACTTTAAGACTCGTGCACTTTAACACTCCTTAAATTGCGCGCTTTAACACTCCTTGAGTTTCCTCTTGTTATAGCATATGTTAAAGCAGCTGAGTATTACCTACGGCGTAATCTTGAATTCAAGTTAATTTATACTAAGTTTTAAATTCCTTTTCATTGGGAAAAACTGCAAGAGAAGGAAGAAAAATCATTCGTCTGTTTCGATTATCAAAATATGAATTCTGTCAACAGCGTTTTCTCGAGTTCTGTGATTGCATGGGATTATACAAGAAAGGCTTTTACAAGAACCAACACCAAACCGAACAAATAAATAGTAGATCAGAGTTCTGTTGTCTGCTCAAATTTGCCTGGGTTGGGGGCGGTTTTTGACAAACAGTAGCAACTTCCGCTTAGATCATTGTGAGTTTCGACTTACAGGCCAAAATAATGCAGAGTTGATGATTCTACTCGCTCTAGAAAACAGACCGTTTTAATGAAAAGCACGAGCCATGTATACGTGTACCACAAAGTAAAGTCAAGTTTAAAACATAAGACAAGAAAATTGAAGTAATTTGAATTTGGTAAACATGGTTGATGCCCGTATCTCATACAGGATATTTTTTTGTGGACTTAAAAAGATCGAGTGACTGTCCAAGGATTTACAGTAAGCACCTCCAGTGAAATGTTAGACACTTTTTCCACTGACGGGGAAAATACTCAGCATCAACCTTTAATCAAGTAAACATGGTTTCTTCAAACCGTTTTCATTTGCCTTTTTATGTATTAGGGGTAAAGATACTTTAAGACTCGCCTCACTTCCTCGTTTTACATGCTGACAGTGCGGCACTTTTCGGAATAAACTGGTTATGAAGACAAACGCGTGTAGATTTCTATCACATTGCTTCCAAATCTGCGGCTAATCAGAGATCATCAGCGAATGTCTTGGTTCCCGATTCAACCAGAAAACTACAGACTAACCCTCGATCACGAAAAGAAGTAGATAGGCTTGCTTACATATCATTTAATTTTCAAAAATTGTACAGACTATTGTGACAATATCAGTTGATGCTACTCTTGATTTTCTTTCTTCTCGTCACATGTCTGCGCTTGACAAGATTAAGACAGTACAAAGACTTAGGGTATGGAAAGAATGTGATGCTTCTTCGAACAAATTAGGCATAATTTCCGACTAAAGATTCGTTGCCCAAATTATCAAGAATCCTTTAACAGCCATCTTTAACCCAACTGGGGAACGCTGACTTAGAAATTAAGATAGTATCTATGAAATGCAAAGCAGGTAAAGAGGAAATTTTTTTAAACTCACCCTGCGCCCGAGTTGGACAAGGGATTACTGAAATCCATGACACGAGAACGAAAAGCAGAGAGAAACTCATTCTTAACCTGCGGCGGATGTCTCCACTTAATAACTCTCAGATACAAGTCAATACAGTATTGAATAATCCCCAGTGATGTCTTGTCGAATTAAGCTCCAACAAAAGCTAACAACGACTAATGAAAGATGGCACGATATGGCTTAAAGTTAAAACAGTGCTCAGATAACAGTCGTAAACCAATCATGTTACTTATTCGCCTGACTGCACTCCACAAAGTACATATAAACTTTCTGGTCTAATTGTGCATTTTTAATGAGTAAATAGAATACGGTTCTTTAATTAATTTATTTACCTACATGTAGGTTGGTTAAACGCATTTGAAGGAGAACCACTCTAGTAAAAGTTTGAATTTTAGTTTTTCTTTTTTTTTCTTTTTTTCTTTTTTTTTTTTTTCGAAATAAAAGGCATGGTTAAGGTCGTTAAGCTAATCCACTGTTCTCAAGCGTTCATAATATAGATTTTCTGCAGTTAAGCCTTAGATCAATGACGAAAATAAATTCTCAAATTTCGATTTTCGTTCTAAGAAATAGCATTCTTTCTTACACTAAACGCAGCGATGATTCAGTTTCAGATTCCCGCTATTTAGTTTTGCATCAAGACATTTTATTGTTATACTTTCATTTGTTTGAATGTTATTTTTTTGAACATCATATATAGTTTATTAAGACGGTCTCCTTCGTTAATGATATCCCTTTTTCATCCCGCGTGTTTGCCTTTAAATTTGTACATTCTACAATGAGAAACTGTAGATGTTGAATAAAAAGACATGTGAAATTAAAGACTATTGGGAGAGAAAGTTGCTCAAGAATCAATAAGGTACACGACGAAAGATTTCCTAATCAGAGCTTACACTTCCTACCAATGCCTTAAAACTTTAAATTTATGCAATTTTGCCCCGTGATATCAAGTTTCTGTTGATAGTTTCAAGACATCACTTGTTCCATTAAAATAATTGAAAATTATTCCTTGTCTCATGCAAAAGATTATGATTTCTTGTTCCCAAAAATATTTGGAGTCTCCAAAAAGCAAAGAACGAGAAAGATAAAGATTTTGAAGTGGAAGCCATTAAGCTTTACGTGTGTTAACGGAAAAGTGTTCATCGCTCGACCAGTTGTTTGTTTGTACAGTTTTACACCGTCATCTTTCGAGGAGTTTACATTTCTGTTGACGGACGATTCGCCAAAAGGCTGTTAGAAATACATAATAAAACGCGCAACCAAACTTACTATAAAATGCAGTTCTTAGAAGGGCGACTTTCTAGAGGAAATAAACAATCGTTTTAAACAAGGCATTTGAAGTTAACGTGACCTAAATTAAGGCAAATTGATGTAATTACCCAAGAGATATGTTTAGTTTGCCCACCACTATGTGCGGTAATCAAGCTGACTGTTCTACCAAAGCTAAGAGACGTTTTATTTTCGCATTATGAAAAGTGCGAACCTTGTCTGCTAAATAAAAGTTGGCTCAATTTAAATCTGCAATGTAATTGAAATATCACCGAATATATTTATAACCCTATGACAAATTCGTTAGAATTATGACTTAAACTAATCCCGAGATCCTCGAAATAAGGGTTACTTGGAATTTAATCTTTACATATACAAGGAAAGTAAAGCAGCACTTCCAGTAGACAAGGTTCCTCTTTCGTGAATTTTCAAGCGGTCAATTAGATGCAAGGAAGAAGATCTCCAGTGAATCGATGACATGTAGCTTGCTAATCCCGAAATTATGAAAAGTGTTTAATCAACAATTTATGTTTAACATTTATAAGGAAAATAAAGAAGCTGTTCCAGTACAGAACGTTCTTTCTTTCTTCTTTCTTGAAAGCTGAAGAATTTGTAAAGTGAGATTAGACGAGTGGAAAACTGAGAGTTCGGCCCATCCTTTATTCTTAGATTGTCGATCAGCTTTGTTGTCTACACGAAGAGCTGTGACTTGTCTGTATCTTTTTATCGAGCGTTTGTGCTTCAAGTTTCAATAACGATCAGCACAAATTTCTCTACATAATTGAAATACTTATTAAATCATGAGCATTCTCGTTAAGATTTTTAACTAAAGAAGATGATTACGGTAAAAGTGACATATATCTGCTTGATATGCAAGCACTTTCTCCCAACTGCTATATGTGAAAATGTATGTCAGTAAAGTACTGAGAAGAATAGCATGGTTGAGTGAAAATATGTTACAAAAAATGCACGTTGGGCAAATTTGAAAGAGAGTTATGAAGTTTCAGCTTCACCACGCTTCACAAAGCTGGCTTTACGTCGGTGGGTTTTCAACACCCTAGTGCTAGTTTTATGCTTTTCTACTTGCGCCGAATAAAAGGAAAAAAAGCTTTTAGCGATAATAAAGCTTTTGTTTTGACGAGCATGCCACATCTTGCAGAAAAGTTCATTACAGGCCTCGAGCTCCATCTGGTTATGTAATGTGAATGACGTTCATGTTTTTTTCTATATGAAGTTTTTTTTAAACAGGAAAGGCGAGGAATATGCCATTCTTCTTTACCGCAATTATTTTTTACTTCATAGGCACTTTAAAGGCAACGGAGCTTGCAAATTTTAGGATGTAATTTATGCATGCATAAACATTTGGTTGCTTGCAAGCAAACTTGTGGCTTAGCTCATCAGTCGTTAGGAGACGTTCATATTAATTGTAAAATTCAGCTAATTTATTGGTAGCAAAGCCAGTTGCCTGTGATATAAATGGACATTTGGACCTGTTGGAAAAGCTGGACTCTACTCAGAGATACGAGCGTCTCATGCAGTGCACGCAAGCTTGTCCTCAGCTCGTACTCGTCTCAATATATTCGTTCATTCGTTCGTTCACTCGGCATTCATTCGTTTAGCAGAGATAATATTACGGTGGCAAACAAGGTGGACGTACTAAAGAAACGCCGCCTACGAAAACTACAAGATCATTTGACGTTTTTTTTTTTTTTTTTTTTTTTTTTTGCTAGGAAAATGTCGGAGAAAATTGCTTACTGGCCTTGAATTATGACCTGCTAAAAACACCCTTAATCACAGCTTTAGGGGTTAATAATTAAAATTTTGTTAAAAGTTGCGACTTTTCATACTGATTACAATTTAATTTTGAGAAGTTATAAAAACAGTCGCACAAAAGTTTGCAATACCATGTAAATAATCTCGGTACATTTTTCTTTACCATTTGTTACTCAAACTTCTAATGCATTAACACGTTGGACACTGATGTTCGGACACTGGGCACCTCCAAGTCGTAATTTTAATTAGTAGTAATTAGCGAAGAACGTAAATTGAAAGTGCGAGGGTTGGCATGTTTTTTTAATCTATCCGTCTCCGAGATCAAGCGTAAATTGTCATTAGTAATCATCATACATTTCTAAGTAATTGTCCTTGTAAGAATCTGGTGTTACGTCAATATAATATCCATGTTGTCCTTGCCACCTGTCTATGCAGACAGCATATTAATATTCTCATAAGGAAAGAGGTGCCTATTAGCTTTTCAAGTTTAGTCTAAAAAATAACAGTTAATTCAAGAGCTCGAGTTTTTTCTCTCATAGAAAAAAGAAGGAACCGTTCCCTCGAATTATTAGCTTCTGCTTGGTCGACATTAGCGGTGGGTAAACATCATGATCAGAGAAGTTTCGCACAACAAGACCGAAAATAGATTGCCATGGAATTGATATTGTTAATTATACGGGACACGACAACTACGCTAAATCTCCATCATAAACGCATTTTTAGTTACATTCATATTCCAAAAGTCACTGGTTGTAGCAAATTCAGAAGAACTGAAGTGAGTCTCAATCTTTGGCAGGTTTTTACAAAACAATTAGCGTTTAATTTGATAAGACCCCTGTAAACCTCTCTTCAGAATTTACGCTTAATTTAAACAACCTCAGCTGAGAAAAAGTGATTATTTAAAAATTAGCGGTATATAATAACATTTGGTGTTCCTACTTAGTTTTTTTTTTTATATAATTTTTAATTTACTGATACTTTCACGAGTATTTCTGTTAACTTGGTAGGAATACAGAAAAGTTTTTCTTCTTCTTCTACAATATAAAAAAGCAGGTGACTGTAACCCGCTGCGCGATCTTGAATTTCAGATGATTTATAATTCAATGTTTTATATTCCTTTTCGAAGGGAAAAAATCGCCAAAAAGGGGCGAAAAATCATTCGTATATTTCGATTACGAAAAATATCTCTCCAGTATTATGTCAGCAGCTTTTGTTGGAGTTTTGTGTTTCTATCGGATTATGCAGGTAAGCCTTCTACAGGTAAGTGCACAAAACCGAACAAATAAATAATAGAACAGATTTCGGCTGCCTGCGCAAATTGGTCTCCATTGCGGGTGGTTTTAAACAAACGGCAGCACCTTCCTCTAACATGCAACTTGTTTTACAGGATAAAAATATGCAGGGAAGATTATACTTCTTGTGCTAAGAAAACAACTTTTTTAATAATACAAAGTAAAATTATGTTCACATCACGAGGTAAGAAAATTGAAGCAATTTGATAATTTGATAATTGAATTAATCCAAATTCGTCGTTGTTTATACGATTTAAAAGTATCGAGTTATTGACCAAGGATTTACAGTAAGCACCTCCAGTTAGCTGTTGGACCCATTTTCCAATAAAGAGGAAAATATTCAGCATCAACCTTTAATCAAGTAAACACAGCCTTTTTTTAAACTGCTGTCATTTTTAATTTTTATTTTTTAGAGGCAGACCTGCTGGTTTAAGATTCGCTGCCTTTCCTCGTTTTAGATGCTGACAAATAATACATCATTTTTTTTTTTTTTAATGAATTCCGTTTCGAGTACAAATGCGTGTAGCATTCTATCACATGGCTTCCAAATCTACTACGGTAATCGGAGATCATCACCGCAACCGTATTGGCTCACAATTCAAACAAAGATTTCAAACTAACCCTTGATCACGAACAGAAGTAAATACGTCTGCTTATAAGATTTCACTAAATCGTCAAAACTGGACATATTATCGTAACATTATCAGCTTATGCTATGGCGTTGGCTCTCCATAAGACAAAATTGAAAGAATGTGATGCTTCTTCGAACGAATTAGTTATCATTAGTAACAAACCTTCAATTATAGATCCATTTCCCAAATTATCAAGAATCCTTTAACAGCCATCTTTAGCCAAACTGAAGAAAACTTCAGTTAAGATACTATCTAGAGCATACAATGCAGGTAAAGAGGAAAATTTCCACTCACCCTGCGCTCGAGTTCACGTAGGGGCCAAACCACGCCCCAAATGTTTCTTCAGTTCTTGGGTATTCACATAATTTCGCATTACTTAAAAAGTAGACTCTTTCTACACCAAACTTGGCAGATGAGCAGGAAACCTATTGCGAATTATATTTACGTGAAAAATGTCGGTAAATGTCAAAGTTGTGACGTCACAGTGATGATGTCATGTTTTTTCTCACTTTTGAAGTTTTTAATATGCATACTTCTTAAAATGTGTTCGAAAGAGCACATCAAAGGGAGTTGAAACCTCAAAAAATTTTGTCCATATCACAAAAATTAAATGAAATATGGCAATTTTAAATATGAAAAATAACTCTGCAAAATATGGGGTCCCCCCCTTGAGAAAAATCCCCAAATTGGAGCTGTATTTTTGTTCCAGCAAATGCAGCTATGTTGCACATGTGATGTGCCAGATAACTAAAGCAAAAATAAAGAAGAAAATCGGAATAAAAAATTATCCCTCTAGTGTTATTGCGTGAAAACTAGTTTTGTTACGTCATAACCTGTGACGTCATCCGTTTTTTTACTGTTAATACCATCGTAACAAAGCCGAAAATCAAATTTCTAAAACCATACGATTTTTGACTATATCAAGCTTTCTATTTTTCTAGATTATTAGCCTTCCTAGAATAAAACTGAAAAAAATAAACCAGAGAGATTGACTTAAGAAGGACAGTATGGTTAAGCAAATTCCGGGGGGGGGGACAACAAAAAAATATTTAACTTACCATATCTCAAAAAATAATCATCATAGCAAAAAACGGTTTCCGACATTTTACTCCTCAAGTCAGGGCCTTTCCAATGACATAATCTTTACATTAGATTTCACAAAAAATTAAAGCACGTTTTGGTGACGTCATCAAATATGACATCATAATCTGACATTTTGTCACAACTTCCAAATTAAAATAAACTGGAGAACAAAGAAAGCTCATCTGCCAAACTTGGTTCAGAAATATATAAACCAAGCAAATATAGCCTTCATGAAACATTAGAGGGGTCGTTTGGCCCCTACGTGTTGGATAAAGGATTACTGAAATCCATGACACGAAAACGAAAAGCAGAGAAACACTCATTCTTAACCTGCGGCGAATGTCTCCACTTAATAACTCTCAGATACAAGTCAATATGGTATTGAATAAGCACCAGTGATGGCTGGTCGAGTTAAGCTCCAACAAAAGCTAACAGCGACAAATGAAATATGACATGATACGGCTCACAGTTAAAACAATGCTTTGATGACAGACGTAAGCCAATCATGTCAATATTTCGCGTGACGGATGACTCAGCAGACCTCAGCGCGTATAATTTTTCTGTTGTAATTGCGCATTTTTAATGAGGAAAGAGGATACGGTTATTTCATCAATTTGTTTACCAAGGTTGGCTGAATATGTCTAAAGGATAGCTATTCTTGCGCAAATGTAAACTTGTTTCTTTATTGGAAATAAAAGACATAGGCAAGCTAATTCACTGTCTGCAATCGATATTAAAAGGGGTTTTCTGCAGTTAAACCTTAGATCATAGAAGAAAACAAACTTCAAAAATTCCGGTTTTACTTATCGCAAATTAGTACGCGCAAGATGACGCAGCTTCAGATTCTCGCTATTTCTTCTCATCGCATCAAGCTTCTTGATTGGTATACTCTCATTAGTACCATATCCTCACTGCATACTCATTACCTCATCGAATAAGATTAAGTTATGGGAAGAGTCCGCGACTGATGAGGCAGTAGGCATGCAACGAGGATATGAGCAGATAGGAGCTTGGTCAACCGCCACCAGGGGAGGTGGGCGGGTTGCAAAAGACGACTGTCTTTGTGGTGTACAGGACGACAAGACCACGCTTCAAGCGGAGAGACCAAATAGAAACTCCAAATGGCGCAAAACAGTACCGACGCCACTAGCACGGGCGAAAACGGGGGAATGTTATGGAATAAGAGCATGTCTTGCAATGAGCTAATTAATAATGCAGTGAGAATAGTTTGAATGTTATTTCTGTGAACTGGATGGCTTATCAAGTTGGTGTCGTTAATGATTTCCCTTTTTCATCCGGCGTGTCGTCCCTGAATTTATTTCATTTTAAATGATAAATTCTCGATGTTGAATACCCAAAGGAGTTATAGAATATTGGGAATAAAAGGTGCTCAAAATCAATAAGATCTTCTAGTCAGAGCTAACACTTTTTCATAATGGCATAAAACTTTTGCAATTTTGCTCCTTGACATCAGGTGTCTGTTGATAATTCCCAGACAGTACTTGTTCCCTTAAAAAAATCCAAAATTATCCCTTTTTCCATTTAACATGATGACCTTGCCCCCTTGTTCCCGAAATATCTTTAAGTCTCCAAGAGGCGAAGAAAGCGGAAGATAAAGGTTGTCAAGTAGACGTAGTTTAGCTAAACCACATATTGTCAATATAGAAGAAATTGTGATCATTATGCCACCAGTGTTTATATTCACAGTTTGACTTCGTCATTCTTAAAATATTTCATGTTTTTATTGAAGACGAATTCGCGAAATGTTTGTGAGAGAAACAGAGCACTGACAGGGTTAGAGACAAATTGAGGTGGAGGGAAGATGTTGCGCCCCTATATGACATGTGGCATGCAACGGACAGTTATTAGTTATGTAGTTTACCCAGCAGGTCGATTCCGTTGCTCGAAGTGTGGCCGTCGCCATGTCAAAGGTGCGAGTTGGGGCGTTCAATGTATGTGTGAACCAGCCAGTCATCCATTCACCAGTTGCCTGGCACTAAGATGGACCATATCGCTGTAAAGGTGCTACCACTATAAACCCTTCCCCAGACACCCCCATTAAACGAAGAGGATTCAGTTAATTTAGTTTTCACCTAGAATCATGGACAAAAGTCTTGAGACAAATTTGCACTCTTGGCGCTTTTGCACACATGCCAGACAACAGTCGCGAGCGAAAACAACTTCACCTGCTTAGCCTCTTCCCCTACCCTA
Source organism: Orbicella faveolata (assembly GCF_042242905.1). Classification (NCBI taxonomy): domain Eukaryota; kingdom Metazoa; phylum Cnidaria; class Anthozoa; order Scleractinia; family Merulinidae; genus Orbicella; species Orbicella faveolata. Next base: position 10,180,709 of record NW_028301563.1, on the reverse strand, counting down.
CTTACAATGTGTAATTTCGTCCGAGTTTTAACATTGTATTTAGTAGGGAGGAGGGAACAGCAACGCCTCTTTAAAAGAATTGCAGTGCTTTTTCAAACTTTAGTGAAAAATATAAAAGATAAACACAGAAAAGCACGTTGAATTACATCAGTATCCCAAGGGCTTTTGTCCACCATTGCAGTTCTTGATTTGTTTTATTAGGGTTTTCAGTCTGATAATTTATGGATTTTAAAAAGATATATTACACTGGTTACAAAACGAGCACACGATTCAAAGGGCGAAAAGAACCCCCCCCCCCTCCTCCTTCCCAAGAACAAACAAACAAACAAACAAACAAACAAAAAATTAACCAACAAAAGAAAAAAACCTGCGAACCTTTCTCGCAATTTAAAAACTGTTGTCAGCGTAGACAACAAGAAGAAAATCTTGGCAATGGAGTCGAAGTTAAAAATTACATTGTATAGTCTTGTTAATGTAAAATTATAACTACACCAGTCATTGACAGGGAGTGGCTCGGCGAGGTATCAGAATTTCCCTTATTTTCCTAAATTCTTGGTTCCAGACCTCGCACCAGTTGACCGCGTATTTAAATTTTATTATGGCCGCCACACAACACAAAATACGAGCGATGAAGATAAGCTTACATTTCTTTCCAAATCTTAAGTTTGCTAACCTTGAGAAAAAAAATATATGGTCCATCCGATTGATACGATGTTGTGGTTTTAATTTGTTATACGGTGAAAAAAAAAATCGTCATGAATAAATGTAAGCGTCGCCTAAGAAGTGCAAAGACGAGGGAACAATGCACTTGTAAATACGGTCCACTGCATTTCAGATTGGAAAACAGTTCCCTAAAACTACCCCAGTGAACTGTCTTTGGCTATAAGTAGAAGTAATAATTGCAGTCAGAGAACCTTTCTCACTGGAGACGGCATTGAATATATATTCCCGAAAAGGGATTTATAATTCCGAAAACTCTCAGATTGTAAAGATATATGCTGAAAATTTTTTATGAAAAATTTTGTCTCCAAGCTTTAATTTGGAGCCAGGAAATGGGTGTCACGCGTCCAGCAACTCATTTGTAGTTCGTCGAGTGTCTGAGATAGAAAAATAGTTGTGTAATTTTGAAGAAAATACTGTAAGTTGTTCCTCGTGAAATTGAACCCTGAATTCTCGAGCTAAGTATTCAAAGAGGCCACAACAATTTGAGCGTTGTCAAAATTTTTGTTAGTTGCGAAGAAAAAGACTATCTGAGATCGTGTCGTTTTGGTAGGACAGTTTTGACTGGCGCTCGCACTGTGGGCTCAGTCGCCGTATGCAAAATTAACAACAGGGAACAAGAACGCTACTAAACAGAAGTTTTTAAAATGAGCAAAACAATAGCTATACACGTGCGTTATAATTCTTTGTACATTTCTTTGCCGCCCACTACAAAACGAGAAATTGAAATGACCAAGTTCCGCGTAGCCTAAGGGACGGAATCGACGACGGCTAATTTATCGTATTTCCATTTGGAATTGAAAGCTGTCATTGCATATTTAGCGTGAGCAGGTTTTTAGAGCCATGGGCGAACTGAGCACATCTAAACAATTGGGAATTTCGCTGGTAAACAATAAGCTCAGTTTTGACGAGGCATCGTCCTCAGCGTTTCCGTCGTCGTCGTTGGTAAAGCTATTTAAAAGGGAGTTTAAGCAATGACAACAGCGACGTCGAGGACGATTCCTTGTAGAAAATGAATTTATATTTTATCTTGGAATGTTGCAACTGTGTCAATCTGTTCAGTACGCCTATCGGTCAAAAAAACTTGCTCAGGCCAAACATACACCGACAGCTTTTATAATTTAATTCCTAAAGAAGGTACGAAAAATTGGTCATTGCGGTTCGCGTTCTCCGAAATACGTCGAACTTGGTCATTTCACGTCGCTATTTTGCAGAGAACGGCAAAGAAATGTGCATAGATTTATAAAAGTCGCCGCACACTAGCCGATTTTTTGTCGGCCGACAAAATATCTTCACTTGTCGGCTAGTGTGCAGTGAATTCAGACAAGTCTGCGACAAGATCGGGGCTTGTCAGGCGATATCTAACAATGCGAGATCTGAAAACGTCTTCTCAGGCCTTGTTGGCTAGTGCGCGGTGGACGAAGACAATTTGACGGGGCTCGCGCGCCTCAACCAAGTAGAAAATGTCATAAGAGTCACGTCAGTGGAATAGGCGCCATCTTGATTTTGGATGACTCGGCCCCAAGCCTCGGCTAATGTGCGGCAATTTGAAGGCCCGACAAATTTTAACTCGATTTGACCGCGACAAAAAATCTGCAGTTCAACGACAAAAAATCGGGTAGTGTGCGACAGCCTTAACGCAAGTGCACAGCATGATTGTTTTCATCATTAAACCTTTTGTTTTGGTGACGCCCTTGTTGCCGTCGCCGTCGTGCTTTGTTAAAGCTCCCTATAATAATGAATATTTTGTTTAGGGACGTTCCTGTTGCAGTTGCCCTCGTGGTTTTTTAGACTCCTTATATTAATAGATAGCCAACAAAGCTATATCACCTCATATCCAAGAAGCGCGATTGAAGTAATTGTTTTATTAAAAATAGCCCCCACAATATTATAGAAAACTAAAGTAAAATGAAAATAAAAGCGACCCAAACAATTACGCGTGCGCTTGGCATATTTGTAGAGCAGTGTGTAATGGCTCTTGTTGTCTAATCACTCTGCAGTGAAACGAAAACAAAATAATTTCTAACGTAGTACAAGTAAGAAACACCAGTCGTGTAGGAGGGGGCATCTTGTTTATTGATCAAACATAAACAGCCCTAGCATAGTTTATTGTTACAAACAAAAGCGGCCCTAGGGTACTTATTAATACAACAAATGTACTAAACAAAAACAATTTACCAAAAATAACATTTCCAGAATGAAGTGATAAAAAACGAAGACGCCGTCGAGTGACAACTCCTAACGGACAAACTTCTTAAATATCAGCTTTTTAGTATAATTAAGTAGCCTGCACACCAACGAATCTACATCCATGTCCACAACTAACAACGCGAACAATTATGATGGATAACCCTATGAAAATTCTTGAATTGCAGCAAACACTGATCGAGATTTGAATAATTGCGTATATATACATGCATACCGACTTACAATTTGACCGGTCCGGCTGCGCAGATCTGACAATAATAAGCTTATCCCACTAAACGCTACATAATTTACGCCAGCCATTTTTCCCATCTAAGCAGACCAGTTAGTCAGAGCGCTCTGTAAGTCAGAATCTAGTGTACTTATGTGCCCGCTATTCATCTGCATGGAATTAACAGTGTTGTAAAGTAGATACCTGTATCATTCATATTTGCATATATCGAAACTCAATTAAACTAGAAACTATAGTTTATTAAGAATTTTTTACTTTCTACATGTAAGTACTGCATGCGTACACGAAAAACTATTAGGGAGTCAGTTTAAGTAACCACGGCGACGCCGAGGACGACGTCGATTAAAAAAATATATATATTTTACCCACGAATTTCGCGGTACTCTAAAGTTATTTACTTTGTTTATCACTGTCAAAACTGTCACGAAACTGCATCTGGGACACAGCGATAAATTTGAAATAAAAAATTAAAAAATTAGCCGTCGTGGTTCACGTTACAACAATACAATACAATAACTTTATTCGTATAGCGAATATATACAGTTCTATATCGCTTTACAGTCATGGAAATAAAACTAAACACATTCTCCAGACAACGCAGAATTTAGTCATTTCATGCTGTTGTTTTTCAAAGGACGGTAAAGAAATGTACCAAGAATTATAACGCACGTGCAGGGCCATTGTTCTGCTCATTAAACCGTTTGTTTAGCGACGCACCCAGTGCCGTTGCCGTCGTGGTTTTCTTAAACTCCCTATTTAACTGAGTAAGACCGTTGATTGAAATATTAGTTGATCTAGGCCCCTTCAAATTCTGTTTTCAGTGCGTTTTCCGGAAATGATGCGTGTTCAATGATGTCTCTTTTTACTGAAAACGTATAAAAAGCTTCACGTCCACGCTACTACTTTCGTAGGACATTCCTCGTCCACACAAATTCTCGCTAAAACTGTCCAAGAGGTTAATCTGTGAAGAGTATTGTAAACACACAACCATAAGCTGCGCCTACGATGTTATGTGAATGGCGCTAGCATTTTCGAAAGGATCTGTTTTCGCTGTCCACACTAATGCGATTGACACTGGCCAGTTTTTAATTCATGTTGCAACGTCAAGCGACGTCACACATCGAGCGCGCGCGCTAAGTGAGACATATGAACACGTAGGGCTCGGTGCTGGCTGCGTTAACTTCACCTGCATTTGGCTACTTTCTATAAGCGTAACCAACAACAGAATGGCACCGGTGATACTAGTAGCTAGTTTTTTGCCAATTCTTAATTGTACCTTTTCAAAGGAGAAACGGATATAGTTCTTGATCCAATTTTAATTATAACATAGCTAAAGCAAAGCGCGCGCTCTGATTGGTTAATTTAGCGTCTACTATTTGCCCATGGGTGTACGCTGCTGACGTGTGTGCTAATGTTTACAAAGCAAATCTTTTGACAGACATTGTTTCCAAAGTAATGACCGACGTCCTTCTGCCAGAAATGCGAAACTGTCTTCATAGTTGTCTGAAGATGAAACTTTATCGAGTTACTGGTGTGCAGTCGGTTGTCATGAATGAATTTTCGCGCGCTTGTTTTCTCTTGTCATGTAAGACTACACGAACATTTTTTTGTGATGTAGCTCAATAAAAGGACTTCTCTTGCTCCAATGTCTCAATGTTATGTTATAAAACAAATGGTAAACGCCATAGCGTGCACTATTGAGTTATGGATGCACTTGGGAGGTTTGCTAAGCACTCAAGAAGCTAGAGTCGCACTCGGCTATCGCCTCGTGCGACTCTTACGCCTCTTTCGTGCTTAGCAACCTCCCGCGTGCATCCATAACTCAATAGTGCACGCTATGGCGTTTACCATTTGTTAAATCTATAACTCATACAAAGCTCCATACAAACTCTCACAGTACTCTTTGGATACCTATTTAGTGTATTTACTTGGTTTAGTCGGTTCCACAGTGTCGGAGACTACATGTAGAAATAGGAAACAATTTGTAGACAAAGTAGAAACTACAATTCTTTATGTGAATGAATATCGATCGGGCGCAACAATTAGTCTCATCATGGAACCCAAAACAGACTTTGATGCTCTCTTCTGTTACGCCTTCTGGCGGCAAGGGTTTGTCATCAACATTCAACAATCCAGGATAGTCAGTGTGACATCGTTTGACTGATGGACAATCGGTTGGTAATCTTGTTCCCGCAGCTCCTTGAAAACGATACCAGGCGCCATTGCTGGACAGTGATTCAGTATTGTCACATAATGGATTACGCAAAGATTCTTTATTGTTAATATTTCTATTAAAACTGTTTAGGTTTTCGCATGGCATGGATCAACTAAAGAAAAAAAACAAACACCAAAAGAAAACAAAAGAGAGAAAAGAGAGTGAGTTGAATTGCTCTATTGATCAACTGTGAATTGCATTTCATTTCCTCATCGCACGTACAGTTTGTTTCTTATTTAATTTGGATGTTATAAAAGAATTGGCTCATAGCGGAGCTTCAGCTCGCGAAGCGCACCAGAAGGACACCATGGGTAAAGACTTTTAGTACACCATCAAACCGAGGAAGTTTGGTAATAACGTCAACGTGAGAGCAAGCGAGCGTCCGTCCCTGCAGACATTGCGGGAGAAAATCACAGAAAAATCAAACGTGTTTGGTGTGTTTAGAGACTTTAAGAAACGATGAAAACGGTAAAATGTGGTCGATTCATTGATCAATCAAAAAGATTAGTTCATTTCACTCTTCATAAATTTTGCTTGGCGTTTTTGCCTGAAAATTTCACACTGATGCGAATTGCCAAATTGTGGTAAGCGACTCTTTGTTGTAGAACCCATGGTCGCGTTTTCTATAAAAACTGTAACGTTGCTTCGGCGAGATATCTACAATAGGAGTTGTTAAGTCTTCCTGATTAGAAACCATGCTCTGAGTAACTTAATAAAATTTCATTGTATTAATTTTGCTAATCCCTAAACAGTGATACTTGAGTTGCATGCTTTGTTGTAAGTTCAGTTGTTTAAGTTGCATATCGTAAACAAATAGTTTTCTCTCGGTTTTCACCGATATAAAACTCAAGTCTAAAAGAAATAAAACTGTATTTGTTAATAATGTCTGGCGAGTTTTAGTAGTTGCGAAAGTAAATGGATTTGTTATATTTGACGCTTGCATATTGTGTTAGACTACGAGTAGCCCCTCTTTCGCTTTGTCCGCCGTGCGTGACGCGATAGAAAACCGCGAGAAGAAAATCACCGCGCGAGTTCACGCGGGCATTTTTTTCTCTCGCGGTTTATTTACGGTCTCGCTCAACGTACTAAGCGGAAGAGGGACTATTCGTAGTCTAATGTTGTGTTTACTATGTATGGAGATTTCCTCAATTTATTCGATTTGCTAAAATGCTCGAGAAAATGTATTTACAGGTCAGGTATAGCTAGGGTTTATAGAATGACTACAAAGCCGTAGGCAAAAATAGTCAGTATTCAAATTGCGCTTCAGGTTTCTACCGCCTTCTCGAGCGTGGGTAGATGGACAATCACTTACGCGAAAAAATGGCTAATCGAATGAAAAAATTCCTCACTAGACAAGAGCCAATGGATTGAAAGGTAATTAAAATGTAATAAGATGCAGAGTGTTTACCTGTACAAGTTTGCCCATTGTCGTTGCTTACGTATCCAAAATCACAAGGGCAGTTGAATGATCCTTCGGTATTTCTGCACTCAGAATTCGGTTTGTTTTCACAGGTATGGCGTCAGTTAGCACACTCCTCGATATCTGAAAGGTACGATCGAATGCAAATATTGGTGGTCAAATGATTCAAATCAGAGGAACCGTGATTGCATTAGGACTTGACATACTGTTAACATTTTATGCCTTCTGTGGTCTCTACAGCTTTACATCGTCGACCTATGCTATTGGCAAGTCAAGACACCTTACTCTCACTTTTTTTCTCCACAAGGGATTATTATAAATGTGTACAGGAGAATCGTTGACACCACATGACGCATTGTTACCGCCATTAACCTACAAAGGAATAATATGCTGTGAAAATACTATTTCTCTTTTGTTTACTTGTCTGTTTGTTCTGCTGGCTTCCGTGCTGATTAGGATTGCATTGGCTGACGTGAAGTCAATGAATCTCATCCATTTCTCGACATAAAATATCATAAGATATACTGTTATATACAGACAAGAAACATACCTGTGCAATTATGTCCATCCCCAGAGTATCCGTCATTACAAGAGCAGTTGTACCCTTCACTGGTGTTGTTGCAGACAGCGTTCATATAACATTTGTCAGAACCTCTATTGCATTCATCAACTTCTAAAATTAAGGTAAAATATGACCGGAAAATTCGTCTACAAGATTCCCATGGTGAACTATTTTCAACTGAGAAATATGTGATTTTCAGTCTTGATATGTGTATGTAGAGATCTTACATACACTGTAAATAAAATGAAAACTGTCAGATGTGACAACATATTTAACATATTTAACACTCTTCTCAAGTCCAATGGCACAATCAATAAAATGATATATTATTAATAATCTTTACATTTAAAAAATATTTAGTATTAATTGGTGAGTGTCTCTTTTTAGTTTTCTGATTTTTAAAATTTAATCCTAGAAACATTACACTTTATCTTTTCTTGTTCATTCATTGGGGAAAACTATGAATCAAAGCATAAATGGGCGTATAAACCATCATCTACATGTATGCTTGTAATGCTTAGCTTAAGTGTTAAATGAAACAAATGCTCTTCTAGGAATTGGAACTCTATCAGTAACAAACCCAATCTGGGTTGTGAAAACTCACTTATGCCTTCAATGCACTGATCCACAAGCTGGAATTACTCAGGCACCTCAGTATAAAGGGAATGCTTGATGAGTATATGTAGTTACAGTGTATGTGGAAATCATGAATTGTATTGAAAATAATGGACAGGAATTACTGTTACTAAAGTTTAAAAAGTGTCAGTTTTACACTTTCAAGTTTGCACAGATTATAAACAGTTAAGAGTTTTTGTTACACCTCCCAACTCAAATACGTTTTGCGATTGGAGGAGGACGTGTCACGTGTCATGGGTCAAAACTCACTGACTCCCTATGGCGAACAGGACTCACTAACATCCCTAGGGAAAGAACAACTTCAACGTTTGACTCGCATGTGATTATGTCATGCTCCTTAAAACCGGGCAAATTTGTGAGCCAGCCAGCATGAAGCAAACGATTTCTTCGCAGTTTTTTTTTTTTTTTTTTTTTTTTTTTTCTATTTTTGAGTTGGAAGGTATAACAAAGCACTTAATGACTGGCCCCGCGGGAAACACTGAGTTTTGTTCCCGCTCAACCTCAATGACACTGAGGGTCTCGGGGAAACAAAACTCACTGTTTCCCTTGGTGCCAGTCATAAAAAGCTTATTGTTGCACTCAGATTAAATGGCAGAAAATTAATGATACCCTCATTGTAAAACATTTCAAAGAGTGTGTGGAAGAGAAACTAATGATGTTTAGTTTAATTGTAAAATTCTCTTTCCTCAGGTGATCAATATTATATATCACCTGTTTAAGATCTGTTTCTTAAGAGTATGGGAAGTATCATTAATGGTTTTAATCATTCATAACCTTACAGTGTGTGCTTTTTTAATATGCCATAGTCATTTATTTTTTTTATGGTTGGTTGCAGTATCAAGCAACTCTCCCTTCTGTCAGTAGTCGTCATGTCTTCCCGGGCTTGCACAACTTCTAATACTCTTAACTCTTACTTTAAGCCTGGCTAAGCGGGGTGGTGAGTTGGGGGTTAAAGCACCAGCTTCTAGTGTCAACATTATGCAGTATCATTCTTATCCTTTTGAAACAATTCTGTCTCACAGACGCACTTTTAAAGTTATGGAGACATGAGGGACTCCGAGGATTGTACAAGATGAGAGTATTGCCTGTCAAAAAATCTCATATTGCTGTTGTAAAGTTTTTTTGTGAATATGATCTTTTCCTCAGGTTTCAGTTACGGCGACCATAATGATTTATGAACACATGCACTCGGGGCTACAGTGGCTGTATGTTACCTCGAAGGTGTGGCACTGAGCATTACCATATTGCTGTAAGATACTGCAGTATGACCTCTTATATTACTAATGCTGATGATCATTGTCCTCACATTATTTCACAATTAAAGAGGCCTAAGCCGTGTAAAATTACACTGTGATAAAACACGACGGGCATTGGAGAACTCAAGGCAGGCGAGTGTATTCTACATTTCTCAAGTGTTCTCAAATGCAAGGAGTGCTTTATCACAGTGTACTTTTACATGGCTTATGCTTGATCATTTGCTTTATGATATAGAAGTAATGTGGCGAAAAGCAATAAAACACGCTTATCTATGTTTTGTACTCTGATAAAAGACCGGTTTTCGACCAATCAGAGCGTGCGCAGGTATAAAAACTGATAATCAAGCCAAGTTGGGCCTCTCCAGTACAGGTGACGGAGCGCCAAACTCAGTGCCCATGTTATGGTAGTGTCTGTATCATACAGGTGGAGATTGTATGAATTCTGATTTATCTGGTGACCGTATTGTGGAAGTGTCTCTGATGAGGGGTGTGACTGAAGTTGTTGTAGTTCAATTTTAACCTTGGTACAATTTTGTATTTTACAGTGTTCTGGTGTATTCACGGTAATATTATAATTGTCATAATGAAGATCAAAGGAAAGGAAATATTAAATTTTACGAATGCCAGATTTGAACCACAACATAAATACATGCAAAATAGACCTGTAATTTATTTATTTACTTTTTTTTTTTTTGAGAATCTGTAAGCATCTTATGTAAATTTTGTTTCATACGCACGGGTATGCACCGGGACGTATCGGTGTTTAATTTCACATGGAGCGCAGTCAGTACTTTGGAACACCAATCAATATGAAACTGGTAAATAAATTTCTGTTTATGTATTTGAAACCTTAAGGCTAAGATTGAAGCAAAGATACTCTAACAAAACATGCAAGCAGACATTCAAACAAACAATTTATATAGGTCTGCAGTGCGTACATGCGTGGCTTACAAGCTAATTACTCGGGCTTCCCTAGGTAAGCCCGAGTCAAAAAATGCACGCCGTTCGTCGTCGTCGTCGTCGTATTTGGTCGCCAAATGGGGGGTCGTGGCCCCAGGCGTTCCTTGCGTAGTGCGTGGAAACTGAGGATGAGCTTGCGACAGCTCTCGCTATTCGTGAACACTGTTTATACAGAATTCTGTGTCTTGCGAAGAGAGTTTGGGAAAGACTCGAAGAAGATGTCGATCGTTTTCGGAACGGTTTGGCCCGCGAATTATATTACTTGAAAGCCTGCCGGATAAGCAAAGTTCATGCTTGTTGCTTGTTCTCACGAGATAACAAAGTAACCATTTACGAGTTCAAACTACGAAAACACACTGGCAAAAAACAAATCATGATGCTGAGACGAACAACTCGGATGTTGAAAAATCAAAGAATCGTCGTAAGTGGAACTTGGAAGATGAGACAACAACATTTAATTGGATAAAGAGGATACTCAACGAAGCAAATTGAATAGTAAATGTCTAAGGGTAACTCTTTGTGTTAAAAAGTATCCTGATTCTTTTGTTTGTTTTTATCCGGCAGCCGGGAGGTGTTTTCAAAAAGCTAAATACCTAGCAGTTTGAAATTATTATAGAATTTCCACGGAATAAGTCATTCAATTCTTAGAATACAGTAGCATAGTAGATCTGCTATCACTCAGTAAGTCTTGGTATCAGCAATGTCACACAACCTGTAGCGAACTTTCGTCATGTTATGGTCTGTTATATGTTCCATGCCGAGGCAATGTGAATTTAATGCAGTTCGGAAATCCATTGGTATTTCAACTCTCAACTCAAAAGTTAACTTAGCATATACATTTAGGTCAGTGATACTAGATCCTGTGACTATGATATGTTTTAAAGAATAGTATTTACATCTCTTCATTTAGAGGCTGAAATAATGCATTTAGAACCTGACTCAATTATTAACTTTTTCCTAGAACTCCACAGAATATCTTATAATGGCTTCTTTGTCAAAAATGTTTGCCGCCACTGCAATGTATCCCTATCAAGTGGTCAGGTCAAGGCTTCAGGTAAGGACTGATCAGGGATTGTTTGATGTCATTGAAAATGGTGCAGCACTTCCCAAGTAAAGCTTTTCAGAACAGAGGGCGTTTCAAGAGTAGTGGGTCATGGCTTTCTAGGACTGGTAACCAGTCTAGAGGAGGCTACCAAGGGAGGCACGGTAACCCAGAATGTGTGGTGTTCAACCGTTGAACGAAGCTACTTGAGCTGCGTGGGCAGTAAAATCATTGCGGTTTTGTGGCTGTTCGTCCTTCGCTTATTGCAATTTAATGTCCAGGCTTTTAAAGGAAGTGCTGGTAAAGTAAGGAGGGGTTGAAGGTGGGCGGGGACTCTCATTTGATTTAAAAAGGTCAGGGATCATCGCCGTCTCGCTTAGGGGTTGTAAATCACGGATTTTGGTCTCACTTAGGATGTTCACACTTTTTTTGGCCGTCAGAGTATCTTTTAGGGTGCACTCTCGAGAAGAAATAAAAACAGAAAAATAACAAGAAAAATGCTGTCATTTCCGTTTTAAATGGTATTTTTTGGCGCTCGAATAAAGCTCGAGCCACGCGTCATGGGAAGAAAAGACCTCATTTTAAAGAACAGATTCAAAAGATGGCGGTATTTGCTGAGAGGAGGGCTCTATATTAAGTCACGATCCTGAACTGAACTATTGCAATTATCAATTTTCTAATTTCAAGAATCAGTACACAATGGCCGAGTACAAAGGAGCAGTACGAAAAACGTTCAGGTGAGAGTCGAGTCGAGATCTCTTAATCAGCGAGAAACAATGAAATTAAATAGTAAATGGTTATTGTGTTCGACTTAAGCTAACAGTGGATGTCTGTTGACTGTCTTTAAGTTGTACTCTCCTCTAACAAATTAATTGTTGAGCAGTGTGGCTATGGACGTCTTCAGTAGAACAACAAGGGAAGGGACTCGTTTCTTGCTCCTCACGCCTGAAAAGATATAAGGCCCATAGGGCTGAAAGCTTTTCCCTCCCCCCCCCCCCCCCCTCCCCTCCGTTATTAGAGCCAGAAAGGGTCCATCCTCACTTCGGGGCCTAAGCGGGCAAGAGAGGTCCATTTTGACTTCGCTTTCCCAATGATTACCGCGTCTGTGTTAATAGATCAGTAATGCGTAGTTATAATTAATGAAATTTTCGGCGCTATCTGGCTTTCATTAAATGTTCCTGAATTTACAAATCCAGGCAAACGGTACGAAAATGTCCTACCAAAGTCTCTGGAAATTCCGGGAATTGTTAAATTTTCGAAAAGGGAACCGGCATTCAACTAAGAAATTCGAAAAAAAAATTCTGCGTGCAAAATAAAATGGAACGGAAATCCACGGGGAGAAACTCGACAAAATTTGGGCACACCAAAGTCTGGAAAAATGAAAAATGAAAAATGCTGTTCCACTCGGTCTGGAAATTCAAACCGAAATTTTGGATGTAGTGGAAAGCAGCCTCCATCAAAATGCATTTATACAACCGACACTCCCTTGGGGGGGGGGGGGGGGTGAGGGGGTATTCCCTTACATGAGTTATATAGGTATGTGCGGCCCCAAAGGGTATGGTTTTTCAGCCGTTTTGGTCATAAATAGGGTATCGATTTAAGCTGATTTTGGCCATTTTGTTCATAAATAGGGTGTGGTTTTTGCACTTTAGCCTTGATATGGGTATGTTTTTAAGAAGAAGCCACTTTTTCATCATTATCGAAAAGAAAATTAACGAAAGCCCTTTACAAATTATGTTTATAGCAATTTAACATTGGTCTGAACTTCGGAACTAATTAATACGCAGGTCTGAAACAGGGTTTTAAGTTAAGGGACAGGTCATAAATAGGGTTTCGAATTTTTGGTCAGGTCATAAATAGGGTAGCGAATATTGCAGAATTTGGTCATAAATAGGGTAAGGGTAAGCGGGCCGCACAGCCCCACCCAATTGTTCTGGGAGTGCCCCTCCCCCCCGGGGGGCGATACTTTTAGAAGTAGAGAATTATTAGTATTACTTGTCAGAATCAGCAGAGGGACGCTTTTTCAAACCCAGCAGGTGTCTTAAGCTTGACTGGGTAATGCGAGGCGTGTTACTGCAGTTATATAACTGTCGTCTTAACGTGACATCTTCCTTCGTGTTCCATTTCAAAATTAAAGATACGTAGGGGTGAAAGGATTTTACAAGGGACTGATTCCTAATGTTCTGAGGTAAGATGAATTTTTGACACATACAATAATCCCAAATTACCACAGTTACCACAAAGTCTGGGAATATGCATTCTTGTTTGCGTCTCCCCGCGTTGTTGTCAAATCCTAGTAATAGGGACCAGGATTGCAGTTTTGGTCATTCCTGCTGGCGTGACGGTATCTGTGATTTGTTATTTGTATCTGCGACTCGTATTCAGGAATTGCTGTGCAGCTCAAATCGAGAGCCGCAATGTTTACTGCCGGTCGCGTAGCCTTACTAACTCAAATAATATACTAGCTGTAAGGTACAGTACACAACAAAATTGAATTAAAGTAGCACTGAGGTGATAAAGCTTGCGTAACCGTCTGATTCCAAAACCCTAAAAACCAGCGGGAAAAATTGGGAACGAATTCCCCAACCAAGTGCAAGTACATCAACCTCTGCGGGTTAGAGGTAATTAAAGCATTCACAGACCTTCAGATATAAACTGGTGCTAATAGAATTTCAAACTAGAACTGAAGCTGAGATCCATGCTTAACAACTGTCTAACCAACCTTGCAACCAAAGACACAATATATTAGTCTTAAGCGACATGCGTGTATTCCATACCAACTGAAGAATACTTACGTTCTCTTTCACTGTCACGTACAGTTTAGTTCCTCCGAATGGCAAATGCATTAAATCCCCTTTCTAAGGTTTCATTTACCGATTTTGTCTTTGTTTTGTTTTGTTTTGTTTTGTTTTGTTTTTTGAAAAAAGCAGCATGTTTGGTTATCTAAATACCTTGGGTTGAAGTCCGCTATGTTGCTACATATTATACTCGATTTGTTCTTGGTAGTCGCGAAATTACCTCTTCACACTTTGTAAATAGGCAACGGGTCAGCCTCCTGCTAGTCGCAGTGCAGCATGCATGTTAGGCTTTTGTAAAGCACCATGGAAAAGATACGTAAAAGTATCTAGATTACTCGGGTGTCCGTTTTAACCGGGTTCTCGTAATAGACTCAGTGAACACGTGTTTTGTCTATGTGCAAATAAATCATAACTTTATTTCATAGTGCCGATGTATTTAGCTTAACAGAGCTAATTGAGGACGCTCTAAATTACAATTTCTTGTAACAGAAAAAATGGCCAATGGTATTGAGTATAAACCTATCTTATCTAAAATTATATACAAAAACATTCTGAATTAAAATCTACTTCCAAAATATCTATTTAAGCTATGTAACTGAAGAACAAATATGCAAATGTCTCGCACTCAATTTAAAGTTCTCTTGTCAAGTGCAAGAGCGTCAATACTCATTTATTATAGTAAGTTTAGTGAAATTAAAAGCTTTCATTTTCTAACAGATTAGAATCGCTAAATAATTATGAAAATCTGCAGTGCTCAGATAACCAGTGTCTGTAAAACGCGGTCAACTTTGTTCATGAACTTGTCACTTGAGATAGAGAAGAATGTCCGTTGTCGCTATCAAGCGGTCTCTTTATCTTATCTCCTTATCTCCTTGTGATTATTATTGACAGCAGCGGAAAAAAAAAAGAGACTTGAGTTGAGGCTTGACTGAGCTTCAGAGTTCGCGTGTTTTTGAAAGGCGCAATAATTCAACCACTCTTTCACTTTACTTGGTTAACAATGAAAGTGGAGAATGATCATCGCAGTAAATTTTCCAATTTAAGCAATTGGAAAGAAGAAGCCTGAAAAAAATCAGGCCTTCCACGGGATTCGAACCCGTGACCGCCGCGATACCGATGCGATGCTCTACCAACTGAGCTATGAAGGCACACATAGGGAGTGTGTAGCTTCATAGCTCAGTTGGTAGAGCATCGCACCGGTATCGTGGAGGTCACGGGTTCGAATCCCGTTGACGCTCTGATGTTTTTTAAAATTTACTGCGATGATCATTCTTCACTTTCATCTACAACCGCAGCTCAAACATGAATTATTTCATATATTCTTCACGTGGTTAACAGTTTGAAACAAAAAAACCCCGGTGAAAAAAGGAGAAAAATAATTAAATGTTACAAGCAAACACAGACAACAAAGCAGCAAGATGGAAAACGAAATAAAAACAAAACAAACAAACAAGGGAAGCAAGCAAACATTAAAACAAGATAACAAGCATGTAAACTAGGAAACAGACATCAAAACAAGCAAACGAACAAACAAGCAAAGTAACAAACATAAACAAACAAACAAACACGAAAACTAAGAAACACGAAAAAAAGATATTACCAACAAACAAGCCAACTCGAAACTAAATTATGAAGTCAATAAACAATCAAAGAAGTAACTAGCAACTGTCTGTCCTTATTATTAAATATATTTTTTTGTTTTTGCTTTTCAGAGTGACTCCAGTTTGTGCGCTTACCTTTATGGTGTATGAAAACGTAATTCACGCTCTTCTGCCCTCCAGTTAGCATGGAGGGAATTAATAATGAAATAGAAAAATGACAGAGCAGTCTCAACGATGCTCTTTATACCTCAAATGTTCCAACTGGACCCTTGGTTTGAGGAAAAGGATTTAGTTGGAAGTGGCCATCGTTCAGGAAAAATCTAGAAATGGGTGCACACTTTTTTTCCGCAGTTTTAATATTAAAGAACAGCTACAAATGATAAGAAAAGAGGTGAAAAACTCTCAAGAGACATTGTAATGGAGCTGGAATTTCGTCCGGTTTGATGCAACAACAAGCCTTATTGTTTGATGCATGTTCTTATTGGTCGTTCCTTGGTTACGTGCTTGATTAACAACTTGAGTCTGGTATGGTCGACTCAGGCTAAATGTTATCAATCTTGACATTGAACGATCTCTGGAATACCTCTAAATTAGTATCATTAGTAAAATGTTGTACATGATATACTTCATTCCACGCGACATCACTCGAATGAGTGTGGAGTCACGTGTACTATAGTACTACAGTTGTATAGCAAGAATACAGTTAGTAATAAAAAAGAAGAAAATCCATTTAAAAAAAAAATCATGTGCAGCTTGCACTCTCCCCTTTCAAAACGCAAGAACGACAGAGAACAAACAAAAAAATGTAGCTGTAAAGAAGATATTTTGACCGAAAATTGTTAACCGCGTGCCCCTCAACGTACCCCCGATGATTTCTACAACATGAAACAATCTGTGTAGAAATACTTTGGTCGTAAGGCCTAACATTGAAGCATCACCCCATAATTTAATATTGTCTTTAATAAACCTTTTTCGCTTGGGCGGTTTGTTTTCCCATTACAGACCACGTGATTTTCTCTAGAGAATTGTTCCTTTATCCATCTAAAAATTACTTATTCATATACACGGGACAATTTGAAAATTTGAAAGGAATGATTCTCAAGAGTATCATCACATGGTCTGAAATGGGGCAACAAACCACTCAGTCGGAAAAGGTCTAATGCGAAGTAAATTTCTTCTGTAGTTCCATTTGCTTGGCTTTCGGGTACCCGGGCCTGTTGGTAATCGCACAGAAAAAAAGACCAATGAAAGTAAACGTGTTCAGCTGTCACTCAATGTGTAGGTTTTATAGTAAGGGCATTTGTAACTGGATTAGTCGGTACTGCAGTAACGGGCGGGACAATGCCCTGGGTGAAACAACTTGTAGATGTAGTAGGATCTGCAGTTCTTTACTTGAACGGGGAAGAATGTGGCACAACAGGCAAACTTATTAATACAGACGTTTCTTGTGACTTTACCCTCAGCCACTGTAGGATGACTACCATTCAACCAGATAGGCAAGGCTGCATCACAACGGTCCATCGGTGGACATGTGGTCACCATTTTTGTGCCTGCAGCTCCTTCGAGGCGATACCAGCCATTGGTTATGCTGTCACATTTGGCGTCTTTTGTTACGTAGTCATGCTTTCTTTCTGCATCGGACAGATTTTTGTAATTTTTCCAGTGACATCCATCAACTAAAGAAAATACACAAATGTGTAAATAAATATGTGATAAACACAGAAAGACATTTGAACAAGCACGAAAAAAGTAAATCAATGGAATACGTAATTAAGAATCGATTCATGCTTTAGCGTGCATCATAGAGTTGCTCGATGCGCAGTCGAGAGAAGTTCTAGTGTCTTTAATGCTCTCCGATTTTTTCGTTTGGCGTATGAAATACATAAAAGAACTAAATTTACATTGGTGTAAATCACCTGAAATAGGAAGAGGTGTACCAATAGAACATTTTCATATTCTCGGTATTGGACTAAAACTGCAATCATCGAAAAATTGTGTTGGAAAATTTGCCAGAACATGAACTTATAACCGTAATATCTACAGAATGAGTGTCAGCCTCATTCCCCTTTCAATGTTGGAAAATGGTATAATTCAAACTTGTACTGGACTTAAGTGTTATGTCAACATTACACAGGGGTAGGGAGGGGAAAAATGCGAAACGAATGACGATTTCTGACGCTTGTGACCATGGTTGTAGCTTGGAATGGAGGCTGGTGTGGGGGAATATCATCAAAAGGAGATTAAAGTCATTTGCATTTGAAAATACTCCCCGCATTAGCTGCAGTCGCAGGCTACAATCATGGACACAAATCTTGGGACAAATTTGCACTTTTGGCGCTTTTGCTCACACGCCAGAGGCGAATACAGCTTCACCTGCCTAACCTCGCCCCCCACCTCCCATACAATGTTGAAAACTGGTACCTGCAATTTAACCTGATTTTCAACATTGTGTAGGGTGGGAAGGGGGAACAGCAACGCGTTTTTAAAGGATATAGCAGCTTTTTTTTTTTTTCCTTTTTTTTTCTTGTCAAACGTCAGTTCTAAAACACAGATAATTCGCTATATTACATAAGTGTCCCATGGACTTTTGTCAACGATTGTAGTTCCAGTCCAACACCGAGAATACGAAAATGAGGTGTGTCTTACACATAATGGGGGATTGAGCGGATAGCAACTCCTTACGGACAGGTTGTAACTAATTTTAAGCAACGTAAGGATACTCATGTTATGAACCAAATTACATTGCACCTTCACAGATTACACCGTTCTTTACGAATCCATCTTTACACTTGCAATAGTACGATCCATGCGTATTACTGCAATTAGAGTTAGCAACGGCAGCACATGGGTCGTTCTGTGCATCACACTCATTGATATCTGGGAAATAGAATGTGATATAATTGTTATATTTAAGCCAACGGTCAAATATTTCATTTTTCCCGTCGGTTTTCTAATCCAACGGTTTTTGAAACTGACTCTGTGTGTTAAGCATTGTGAGTCATGCTCTGCTATTTTTCCTCACTCGCACCCCGACCGTAGTGCAAGGGAGGAGTAGGTGGACAGAAGCACCCTCTGGGTTTTCGTTGTAGTAAGACATGGAAAGTTATTTTTAGCATAATAATATCTCTTGGCTTGCTTAAAAGTTCCTACTAGGTAAGATGTTTTTTGGTTTCTCTTGTTACGACTCAAGATATCTTTTATACCTACCGTTTTCGCAGTTTTCGCCCTCAAAACCAGGACTGCACACACATCGATATTTCTTACTGGTAAAACCGGACAGACAAGTTGCGTTGTTTTGGCACTTCTCCTGGGGCTTTCCACAATGATTCTAAATCAAAGTAACAAAAATTAGTTAGCTTATTTCGCGACTGCAGGAAAACAAATTTCACAAGTACATTTAATTTCACAGCTTTCCCATTGTTTTAATCTCCCAGTTCCTTATCCGAGGACCCTGTTTCCCCAGAAGTAGCCTACAAATGGAAATTTTTTGACTGTACTAAAGAGGTTTTTGTGAATTTACAAGCTGAATATGACGGTGAATCGGAGGAAGAATGCTAATTAGTTGAAAGCAAGACCACATAAAGACTGGATATTTTCAAGGAAAAATAATCAACCGATTACCAACGAACCCGTGACTAAACATCATTTAAAATTAGCCATCGATTATTTCTTACATAATCTGGTGTTAAAGTTCCCATAGTTTTTCGCGCTCTCAGTTTTTTCACGAGTATTAATTTTCGTGATTTTTTCCGAATTTTAAGACTCGCAAAAAACGCTCGCGAAATTAACTACGGTAATCAATTTACGAAGTCAAGTAATTGCCTCATCAAGTGTTATTTGACCTTTCTCGACGTACTTTTGCGATTTTTAATGTTCTTTTCTTAACATCATATCCTGAAGTCGCGAAATTAAGAACGCGCAAGGTTAAGTACGAATGAGGTATCTTCGAATGACACGATACAGCTCTTCTTTACTTTTTAAACTGAAATTCTGTTACCCGACAAAATGCGGAAGAAAAAGGAGGTATTATTAAACACAACCCGAGTGTGATCTAAGCCATTTCATTTGTGATAAAATACTGGGATATTTTGGGCGTATCGCCTAATTCTAACCAAAATTTACATGAAACCTATAACGAAAACGACTCTTTAGCCTTAAGAGTATTTTGTTGCAGTACAGTATCTTATATCGATCGCAATATTCTAAAATTGATTGGCAGTTAGCTCGACAAACTTCAAGCTTCCGGTGTTTGTTTTTCCTGCATGAATAGAAAGATACTACTCGTGTTTGAAACAAAAGAAGTCGCCTAATAAATTTCTGTTTATCAACAGACTGCAATAATCAGTGAAAAAATGTTAAAATCAGTTCGCCAAACGTTAACTGTGTCATAAGCTGTGGGATATTTCGCTATAAATGTATACGCTGGTTGGATATGTATAGGCCAGCATTATCCTGCAATTGTCTTCTCTCGTACATTGTTTTCTTTTCAACTATAGACTTTTGCCAACCCCAACCACTTCCTCCCTGCAAGGGTGAATTGTGTTCTCTTCCGAGTCCTGCTCGCTTCTTGTCTCTGGCTTAAGGCCTGCTTGTTCTCATTACTTGTTCAAGCCTCAAACGTTTGTGAGTGAGGACTCCCGGTGGTAATATACAATCTAACAAAGCAATCGAGGGCGCAAGGTTAAAAATGTCATGGTTACTTACTTCGGCGCCACGATAGTAGTAAAGCTGGTTGTTCCTCAGATGCCCGTCGTGCTCCAAGTGAGTGGAGTTATTCAGCTCACATTCATGTGTTCCGTTAGGATCTTTGTTCTTAATATTAAGACTGACACAGTTTGCATCCAGGTAGCAACGGTATTCACACTCGTCCAAGTCCTTAACAATCATGGTTTTTATCCAGTGGTTCACTAAACGTGTCTCAGCATAGAAATAGTAGGCTGGAAAGTACAGCTCACGTCCTCCATCTGAAAAAAAATATAAACATGTTTATCTAGAGCTTATAATAAATAAAAGAAAATTTGAAACATGCTTTTATAATTAAAGTCTGAAACAAAAATAAATAGTCAAACATTTTAAAAAGAACAGAGTAATTTAGGAGTGAGTGATGAGGGCTTATGTACATAGTATCTCCTGTCAACACGCAGTATATCTTTATTTCGCTTTACTCTCCACGCACAAGATTGATTTTTTGCCAGACCTTTGTATAAACAAACCGGTGAAACTTTAATTTCTAACCGGTTCGTCATTGTTGTGATACCAAATATATATGAAATAACTTCTTTAAAGGGGAGCTAAGAGTGTAGTCGCAATTTTCTTTCCCGCTTGCTAAGTCTTGTGAGGATCCATGATAACTGCATGATTTATTTCAGAGTTCACCTTTCAGTGTCATAGCTTTTTTATGAAGAATTTACGAGGAAATGCGATAGCAAATCGAGAAATTTCAGTTTTTAGTGAACCAGATTAATTTTAGGTACTTTTCAGTCCCTTTTACATTTTCTTAAAGCTAAAGATATATCAACTAGGCGCCTTGAATAACACTGATAACATCTTATTTATGGGAACTAGATAAAATAAATTTCACAATTCAAAGAAATAATGCAAACGCAGGTAAAATTATATCATTAGTTTCACTTCACCAGTACTTTCAAGTGTTTTTTCCCTATGTAGTGTGTTAGAAATAATTAGTTTTTCAGAAGAATTTTAAAACAGTCAAACAGAAGTTTGCAACACGATGTAAATAATCTCAGTACAAAGTGTTTGTTTACATGTTACTCGTACCTCAGGTGAATTATTTCTTAAACATTCGACGCTGTTGCTTTAATCGCTTACTTGTTGTTTAAATGGAATAGCAAACTACCAATATTTTGAAGACTGGACTGGACACCTCGAAGTCATAATTTAGAAATAATTAGCAAAGAACGTAAAAAAAGTCTGAAACTCAAAATCGATTTTTTAAAGTGCAAGTGACGGCTTGTTTTTTAATCTTCCCCTTGCCGATATCAAATGTAAATTCTCCTATCTAAGCATCGCACATTTCTCAGTTACTGTCCTTGTGAGAATTTGGTGGTATATCAATATGAATATCCACGGTGGTTTTGCCACCTGTCTATTCATACAGCGTATTAATTTTCTGACAATAGAGAGTGCTGATCAAGCTTTTCAAGTTTAGGGACCGTTCATTTTTTATGAGGGAGGGGGGGCTGGTGGGATTTGGGAAGCACCATTTAAAAATCGCATGACCCCCCCTCAGCTTACCAATTTTTTCACATGCCCCCCCCTTATAGCTGTCATTTTTTGGCATGACCCCCCCCCCCGAAAAAAAATCGAACAAACAATATTTAGATTTCAACTTTTTTAATATTTCTCTATTTTCCCCCTACTTCACGTTTTGTGCTCACTATGAAGACAATATTTACAATCCCTATACTACAGAGAGCTGTTGTTTGAAAAACAAATCAAAAGAAAGAGAAGTCAATTTCGGATCTCCTAGTTATGGCTCGCCCTAAGCGTGTGGCATTTGGCCTCTCATTGGCATCTCCCTCATCTGAATTGATGAATGCCCACAGTTTTAATGTAAAACAGATCACATGTATAGAAGCTAAGTTGACGAAGGTCACGCAGGACATGGAAGCACTAGAAAATAAGAGCAATTATAACAGCACATTCAAGGGCATACTCAAACAGCACGTCAACAAAAGGAGAAGGAAAAAAGAAAACCGCAGAAAGTCCAATCAAAGAAAGAGGAAGCGGACTGAAAACAACGTCCAACGAGTTTATGGAATCTGTGTTGGAAACCCGCTAGGAAATGATCTTCCACAATGCCTTGTGTACCCTCCTAGAACGGCCGTCCCGGAAGAGTGTATTAAAGTTGAGGATGTTGCCACGTCGTTATTTAGAAGAGATGGGCCATACATCGCACAGCTCTTGAAAGGGAATTATTTCACCAATGCTGCAAGAAACAGAATCACCACCAACCTTGAGCAGGAAGTCAGAGATTATGTTTACACCTTCATGTACCCTGAAGAGTACACTCTGACGGAAAGCATTGCTGCTTCTTGCAGCATTGGTGAAAGAGACTCCCACAGCAGCACAAGCGGCGACGAAGAACTCGACGACAGCGAAGATGAAGATGAGTGCCAGTGAAAGTTGCATTCGAAAATAACAGTGTTAAATACTTCTTTTCAGTAGCTACAAATGCTTTTTGTCGCCAAACGTTTTTTTAAAGCAGAAGGAAAGTTTGTAATAAATTTGTATCCTGCCTTCTATGTTTATTCTATAGCAATTTCTTTGATATTCAAACATTATGCCATTTTAAAGTTTTACTAAAATATTTCACCTGACCCCCCCCCCTTTTTCCCTTATTTTTTTGGGATGGCCCCCCCTCGAAAACCATTTTTTTTCGCATGGCGCCCCCCCCAAATCCCACCAGCCCCCCCTACCTGATAAAAAATGAACGGTCCCTTAGTTAGGAAAAAAATAATATTAATAGTTGTGGAACCCGAAATTTCGCTCTGTGGCAGGAGAATAAATCCTCCCCTCGAAATATTAGCTTTTGTGGACTGAGAGGTCTGATCATGTCTTATGGAAAATTTCCCTGCTACAAGACTGAAATTAGAGTGACATGGAAATGGCTAATTAATACGAGAGACAACGTCTATATTGGATTTAAATCATGAACTTATTTCAGTTTAGCTGCAGTTTTAGTCAAAACGGTTTTGGTAGAGGGAAATTCATCCGGGTTTAAATCTTTTTACAAAACAATTCGCATTTAATTCGATAATATTTCTACTACTGCGTCAAACCCCTGCAAACTTTTAATTTTCGCTTAAACAACCTCTGGTAAGAGTATTGTTATTTTAAATTAGCGGTGGGTAATGATCAGGATCACGGCGGTTTTAGTTATTACAAATGAAAAAAGGAATAAAACTCTGTGTTCCTATGGATGTTTTTCCATATTTTTTTTCCTGTTACTTTCACGAGTGTTTCCGTAACTTGGTAGAAACGCTGGAGACGTTTGCTTCTTAAGTAGCTGACTATCACCTGCTTTACGATCTTGAATTAAAGTTAATGTATGCTACAATGTTTTATTTTCCTTTTCGTTGGTGAAAAAAAAAAAAAAAATACGAGAAAACGACAAAAGATCACTTGTTCATTTCTATTATCAAAATATGAATTCTCTTTACTCGGGCCATCATAATGTCAAAAGCTTTAATTTTGTGTTTCTCTCGAAATATACAAGGAATACTCCTACAGGAACGAGCACCAAAATTATGTTTAAAATGCAAGATAAGAAACTTGCAGGTAATTTGAATTTGGTAAACATGGCTGATGTACGTACGTTTCTCATACATGATAATGTATTCAGATAAGATAATTAGCAAAAGAATATTCGCATGTCGCATGTGACTCATCTGAATTCCAAAAAGGTGTAACCTCTAATTATTTCCAGAAAATCCAAATTCGACGTTGTTTAGTAGACTTAAATGGATCGAGTGATTGTTCAAGGATTTACGGTAACCACCTCAAGTTAACTATTAGACACCTTTTCGGCATGAACCTTTAATCAAGTATTCATGGTTTCTTCAAACTGCTGTTATTTGCTTTTTATATTTTAGAGATACTGAGCTAGTTTAAAATTCGTCTCACTTCCTCGCTGTTTATGCCGACAGTGGGTAATTTCCCAGAATGAAATGGTTATGAACACAAATGCTTGTAGCATTTAATCACATCGCTTCTAAATCTACGGCTAACTGGAGATCATCAGCGAATGTGATGGCCCCCGATTCAAACGGAAGACTTCAGACTAACTCTTGATCACGACCAGAAGTAGATAGGCCTGTTTAGATACCACTTAATTTTCAAAATTGGACAGAATATTGTGACAATATCAATGGATTCTACGCCTAATTTTCTTTATTCTCTTGACGTGTCCGCCACTTGACAATATTAATACAGCATGGAGAGATTTGGCGCCGACTCTGCGTAAGTCAGAATGGAAAGGATGTGATGCTAATTCGTAGAAATTCGGTATAATTTCCGACCATAGATTCGTTTCACAAATTATCAATTAGCCATCTTTAGCCCAACTGAAGAAACCTGAATAAGGATAGCATCTATAAAATAAAAAGCAGGTAAAAAGGAAATTTTTCGAACTCACCCTGCGCCCGAGTTGGACAAGGGATTACTGAAATCCATGACACGAGAACGAAAAGCGGAGAAAAACTCATTCTTAATCTGCGGCGGACGTCTCCACTTAATAAGTCCCAGATACAAGTCAATACAGTATTGAATAAGCACTAGTGCTGTCTAAGCACCAGTGAAGTCTGGTCGAATTAAGCTCCAACAAAAGCTAACAGCGACTAATGAAAGATGGCATTATTTGGCTCACAGTTAAAACAACGCTCAGAAAAAACCAATCATGTTACGTCTTCGCTTGACAGATTATTCAGTACATGTAAACTTCCCATTCTAATTGCGCATTTTTGATAAAGAAATAGAATACGGTTATTCAATTAATTATTGATGTATATTTTTTTGCCTACATGTAGGTTGGCTGAATATATTTGAAGGAGAGCCATTCTAGTTTAAGTTCGAAATAACCCACAAAGTTGAGCTAATTCACTGTCCTCAAGCGATTATAGAAGAGATTTTTTTGCAGTTACACCTTGGATAGAAGAAGAAAATAAATTTCTAAAATTCCGGTTCTCCTTGTAAGAAATATGATTCTTTCTTAGACCAAGTGCAACGATGATTGAGTTTCTGATTCCCGCTATTTAGTCTCGCATTAAGATTCTTTATTGGTATACTCTCACTTGTTTGAACGTTATTATTGTGAACAGGATGGTCTATCAAGATTTTATTATATAGACACGAGTGTTTTACTAGAAAATATACCACTCGTAAAATTCATACGAAACTACATCCGGGACTCGAGTGACGTATTTTCCATATCCTCAGTAGTGAAGATATCGATGATTTCACTCATATTAAATTTGTCTCTTAAATTGTACTTAAATTCGTTGGTGTACGATCGAAACATCTCCAGGTCTTCCTCGAAGTCTTCGGCAATCTTTGGCAATCTTCGAAAATCTTCGGAGAATGTTCGGCAACGTTCATGTGACCTTCGGAGAGGTTTTGGAGAATGTTCGGAAATCTTCGGAAAGTGATCGAAAATCTTCGGAAAACCTTTAAAAACGCCGTCATCAGTATGTCGATATAATAAAAAGAACATTACACGTTAGCCCGAAGATATGAATTCTGTGTTTTCGTGGCAAGAACAATATCTCACCCGTTCGCTGCGCTCACTCGTGAGATATTGTTCTTGCCACTCGAACATAAAATTCATATCTTCTCGCCACCGTGTAATATCATCTATGCATCCCTTGTTAATGATTTTTTTCCGTTTTTTTTCTTCACACATGATTTCGCTCCTACATTTTTTCCCTGAAAGTATCCTTTGCTGCAATGAGAAGTTCTAGATTTTGAATACCATAGCAAGTTAAATGTGATTGAAAAATAGGCGCTAAGACATCTATCAAGCCCATGGCAAAAGACTTCCTGGTCAAAGCTTACACTTTCTCCGGATGTCTAAAACCTTTGCATTTTTGAATTTTGCCTCAAAATATCAAGTTTATGCTGATAGTTCCCAGACAGCACTTGTTCCCTTAAAATAATCCAAAATTATCCCTTGTCCCATGCTAATGACTGATTCTTTGTTCCCAAAAATCGTTTAGAGTCTTCAACAAGCAAAGAACGAGAAAGATAAAGATTATAAAGAACTATTAGTTTAGCTAAACATGTTATCAAGATTGAAAAAATTGTGATCATTATGCGACCAGTGTTTGTTCTCACAGTTCATCGTCATTATTAAAAGAGATTATATTTCTATTTAAGGAAGACTCGCCCAAAGGGTTGTTAAAGAAACATATTAAAATGCGCAAACAAATTTACTAAAGAGCAGTTCTTAGAAGGATTAATTACCCAACAGATGTCTTTTGTCCGCCCACCACCGTGCATGTTACTCAAGTTAACTAACTATTCTTCCAAAGAAGACGTTTTATTTCCGCTTTATGAACAGTGCGAGACAAGTATGCTATAAAAAAAGTTCGTTGAGCTTTAATATGAAAAAAGATATAAAAATCGCGCGATATATGTACAACACTACACAATTTTGTTCGTTCACTGACCTAAGCTAATCCTGCAATTATCGAAAAAACGTTTACTCAAAAATTAATGTTTACATATATACGGAAAATAACGTAGCTGTTCCAGAAGAGAAGTTTTCTCGGTCCGAAAGTTGAAGCGTTCAATTCAAGGAAGAAGCTTTCCAGAGAAATGGAATCGACTGCATGTCGGTAGCTATAATCCCGTAATTATGTGGAAAAAAAAGAAAAACGTTTTACTCAAAAACATTATGTTAACATCTACACGGAAAATAAAGCACCTGCTCCAGTAGAGAAGTTTTATCCTTCCTGAAAGTTGAAGAACTTGTAAAATGAAAAGATTAAACCTTCGGAAAAACTTAGAGATCGGCTCATCCTTGATCGTTAGATTATCGATCAACTTTGTTCTCTACACGAGGAGCTGCGATTTGTACTTTTTTATCGAGGGTTATCGTTAAATCTTCAAGTGTCAATAGCGATCAGCACTAATTTTCTCCACATGTTCGAAATATTTATTAAGTAAGCATTCTGGTTAAAAGCTTTTAAGAAGATGACTACAATAAGTGAAATATGGCTGCTGATATGCACGCACTTTCTCCCAACTGCTAAATGCGAAAATGTATGGAGACAAATATGTTAGAAAAGTTTGCGCGTTTGGCAAATTTGAAAGAGAGTTATGAAATTTTTATCTCGCCACGCTTCACAAAGCATGTTTTACGAAGGGTTTTCAACACTCTAATGCTAATTTCATACTTTTCTATTGGCGTCGAATGAAAAGTTAGCTTTTAACGATAATAGATTCAAAAGTCAATAATATTTATAATTTATAATCACTCTGCATAATTTAAGAATATTGTTTTTGCCCAACACGTCCGCTCGTGGTCAGACTTGCAGCATCTTCCGAAGGAAGAATACTGTTGTATGTTCTTGGGACTTATAAAACCTAGAAAAACTGACCAATTACAACTTCGACGCAACTCACTTTACCTGCCGTAGAAAATGAGCCAACGAGGAAGATAAGGAACAAGGACGGAACATCCCGCGTGCAAAATGCCATTCCGTTGACCAATGGAATAAAACCGAAATGCAATTTGTTTACAACCAACGACGACTAACTTAGAGATATATTAGAAATAATACCAAGATAAAAACATTTTAGTCGTGTGTTGTTTGAATATTTAATGATACGTCAGTAGTATAGGGGAGCGGTTTGAGACCCAACCAATCAGAGCGCGTTATTTGGGACACGTGACGCGTCTGGACCAATCAGCGTGCAGGATTTTCGGCTCAGGTCAGCGGTTGCACTAATGCTTTTTAGCGAGGTCTGGGGCGAGCTCGGTCAAAAGGTGGCCGCGCGGGGTTGGACGCGAGGACGTGAGGGGCTGGGGAGCGGAAGTGACGACAGACCACGTGATCCTATTTTCAAATTTTATTGTTTACAATTCTAGTAAATGATTGACATTGTCCATGTCGGTATCGTCGATGTGGGCTCGGGTGTATCCGTAAGGATACGAGAGGAAAGTGTCGGGATCCACGACGCGTTTGTCGAAGACGACTTTGTATCGTTTGGTTTCTTCGACCGTTTCTAATGTTTTGGTTTGAACATTGCGTTTAATCTTGTGTGGATTGTGTACGCTGATTTCCCGTGATTCTTCGCGGGGTTCGGTGACTTCGTGGATGACGTTTTCTTTTAACAGGTCAAAGTTCAATTGGGCTTGCCCACGTGTGTTGAGGGTGAAACCGCGTACCTTGCATTCGACTTTACCATCGTTGGTTTGGTAACCGTAATTCTTGGGGCCAGCGGCTGCAAACTCCACGATGTGAGTACCTGGTTTCAATTCGCTGGTGAATTGGCCGAGATGATCGCCTAAGGGTGGCATGGGTTGCCCTTCTCGATGCGAGAAGATGATGGAGTCTGTGTCGAAGTACAGGGCTTGTTGGGGTTGGAGTCGACTGAGTCCTTCTCGGTAGAGTTTGAGTCTGGCCCAGCAGGTGGTGAAGCAGGCCATGAAAATGTTGATGTTGACTTGAACGGCTTCTTCATCTTGGACGTGTTTGTAGACCAATTCGATCATCTCATCGTTCATGACACGAAGGGTTTGAATTTCCTGACTGTCATCGGTCAGGAGGGCATGAAGCCTGGCGGGGGACGAAATGGCTTCGACTTGACTCTTGTTCCCTTGTTGCCCGTACTTGCCCCAGAAGCTGTTGAGCATCATTTTGGCCAGAGACCGCCGACCGGGATTTTTTTGAATTTGGTCGACCTCGAGTTCAATGCCTTCTTTGGTCAGGTAGTCGTCAAGGTACTGCTGGCGTTTGGTCGCATCGTCACCCACCCAATCGGGCCAGTCGCTGGCTTCTTGCTTGATCTTGAGAAAGGTGTTCACGTAGGAAGAGAACAAGTCGTTGGAATTGCGCGGGAGGTGCCAAATTTCGTAGACGTATTGGATCACGTACCCTTGATGAAGGGCTTCTTGCAACTCGGGAGTGGGCCACGTACCCACCAGACATCGCTCTTGCTCGTTGTGGACGCAGCGATGACTACGTTCGGTCAGCGGTTTGGGTTGCTCGGTTTCCACGCACGTTCCACACAGTGGAAAGGTGAGTTTACCCCCACTACGGTGGGGTAAGACGGGATGATACAACCCAAAGGGTGGTAGGATCTTGCATTTGACCAGACCGAAGTAACTGGAGATGTCGGTACCTTCGGGTTGACTGATGATGGCAGGATGACCCACAGGGTAGGGACAGTTTTTGTTAGTCCAGGGGTAGAGGGAGGTGAAATCCAGGTACTGCACCGTTTCTCCTTGTTCCACTTGATGGTAAAGTTTGATGGCATTGGTGCGTCCGCCGTAGAACGCGTCTCTGGGTTTGAGTCGGGAGACCAGGTCAAAGGATTGGACCAGGCTCCGCAGGTATTCATCCTCTTGCTTGAGTTGTTCCCATTCGCATTGCCACATGACCACGACATGGTAGCCCGCAGCCAAGAGACTCGCTTCTTTGAGTTTAGTGGCTTCGTAAACATCACGCATGGTCTGGTCGCACATTTTGTGACGCGTGCGGTCGCGGTCTGGGTAACACTTGGGACACCCGTGCCAGAAGCAACCGTGAAATTCATACACAGTACGAGTGGCGTCGTCATACCCATCCACGAAGAAGGTTTTGTCTCCGCGTAGAATCACGTGTTCCCCTCCGTTAAGGGCGTGTCGAATGTGGCGATCGGGTTGTCGGTTCATGTAGGTCAACCATTCCAGGGACGCGAGGGAATGCAGTTTGCCTTGTCTATGCCATCCACTGATGGGTTCCGAAGCGATGGTACGTTCTGGCATGTGTTTGGTGCGGTAGAAGAGATTGCAGGCGGAGGCGATGGTGAGACAGCGTTGGAGAGGATTGAAGCCGCTAATGGCTTCGAATTCTTGGCAGAACACTTCGCAGGCCCCTTTGAGTAGCAGTACGTCGGATTCGCAGTAGGCCACGAGTTCTGCTTGGAAATCGAAGATCAAGTCGGGCTCGGCGAGTTGTTGGGCATACCAGCGTTCGAACTTTTGCGCGCGTTCGGTGGACATGCCTTGGGGGTCGTAATGTTCTTTGTCGGGTAGAGGTCCCACGTAATCCTGATGGTCGGGGGTGTTAAAGAAGTGTGGGAAGAAACCTTTCTTTTGTTCAACCAGTCCGAAGGCTTTGGGAAAATTGGCCAGTGGCATTTGAAAGAAGCAGAGAGAATCTTTGAAAACAATGTCTCCTGCATTGATGGACAAAGACATAATCTTGGCGCCGTTGACCACTTGTTCGGGCACGACGTATTGTTGGTAGAGTTCATTCAGTATCAAGTAAGAATCGAACCCTTGGGAATTGTGGGCTAGGACGGTGAGGGTACAATCCTGTGCTAAAGCTCTCAGCCAATCCAGGAAATCTCGAATGCAGGTGGTGCCTTCAAAATGAAAGAGTTCCTCGCAGTTGGAGGTGGCAGCGCACACTAGGTTGGGGACGTGGACACCCGTGTCTTGCATGGTTTCGCTGTCCCAGTAGACGAAGAGATGGTCTTTGGTGTGTACGCTCTGCGAACCGTCCGCTTTGCGTTTTCTGGATTTCAGTAATGTTCGCTTTTCTTCTAACTTGGTGGGATTCTGAATGAAGCATTGGTGACGGTAGAGATTGTGATACTCCTTGCAAGAGGGACATTCGGCGGTGCCACACACGTGACGCGTTTCCATTTCGCGAGGTCTGAGTAATCTGTTGCACCGAGGACACTTGCGTAGGGAACTGCAGACATTTTTGATTTTTTTGGCGGTGTTGGCTTTGGTGCCGTCGGTCTTGGAGTAAGTGTGATGATTGGCCAAGCACTGTTCTCCGAAGAAAGTACGGTGACAACGAGGGCAGGTGTGTGTGGTATCGCTGGCGCGACGATGATCTTCACACTGGGTTTGACAGCAGGCGGGACATTTCTTACCGTGGCAGGGATGATGATGGATGTCATTGGTCTGGTAGCTTTTCTCACACTCGATGCAAAAGTTATTTTGTCCTAAGAAGGCGGAAATGGAATTATAGCCGTGGTAATGTTCACACACTTTGATGAGGATGAGTTGTTTCTCGCGTGGCGGACCTTTGAAAATGATTTGATAATTATGATCCAGGGAAAGCACCACGATCTGATAATCGGTGAGATGGCACTGGAAGGTGTGGAGTTCGGTGATGCCACAAGGTCCTTCGGGGACACCCGCAGCTTGATGGAGTGCCTTGGCCTTTCTGGCTTGAGCGGGTTTACCTCGCCGTAGGTTGACGTAGTGGGGATGTCGACTGCCTAGGTCGCAGTAGGCTTGCATGGTGACCAGGGCTCGTGCGCAACAGAGTTCATCGTTGTTGTTGATTTGGATGATGCACGTTTTGACATCGAGTAGCTTGTCGAGGGCTAAGCTGGCTTTGCGAAGTCGCTGTTTCCCACTACCTCGTCCGGGATCTCGGATATGTGAAATGTGTAACGAGAAGGTGTCATCCAATCGGAACTGTTCGTTGGAGTTTAACATCTTGGAAATTTGTTGCATGATTTCTTGGGCTCTGAGATCATTGTTCATCCATTCTCGGACACGCATGCGAGCTAAGTGATAAGAGTGTCTCAATCGGTTGGAATTGATGTTGATGAGAAAGTGATCGTTGCGATCGACTTCGGGATCTTGGATGATTTGGTCTCGTATGGCGCGTTGGAGGGCTCGTTCGATTTGACGCGGTAGGATTTGTCTTTGGTTGGTGGAGAGAGGTGCAGCACCACCGCGCTGCATTAACCGTCCCACATAATTTCGATGTCTGACGCCTAAATGGCGAACGCGTCGATCCAAGTGAGGCGTTAAGAGAAAATCAAAACCTTGTTCAATGTCATCCAAATGTTGGGCTAGGAGGGCGTTGTCTTGTTCGTCATCCAGGTCGAAATCATCTCTCGGGAAGCGAAACATGATGAGACTGATGGGAGGAGTAAAGTCTCATTGGTTTTAATGGTGTGAGTCAACCAATAGTAAAAAAGTACTTTTTCAACACGTGCCCCGACCAGGAATTGAACCTGAGTCTTCGCGGCCACAACGCGACGTCTTAACCACTAGACCATCGAAGCATGAGTGGGAGGGATCCACCTTTCTATAGGGTGGTGGTTCCCGCCTTTTTTTAATGACGTAGGAGTGGGGGATACCCCCCATCCCCCCTCTGGTGACGTCACGTAACGTGTCTTAATTCCGCGTGTATAAAAATGAGGCACCTTGACGGTGGTGATTCAACTGATGAAGCTTGAAGTGAGTATACCGTTGGCGAAGCTTACTTTGGAGGTGGACCTATTTGCACTGACTGTGATTGGTATTGTGGTGATTGAAGTTTGCTACCATTTAAAGAAATAGGTGAGTTAACAATGGATACCTTGAATCGATGTAATCGAAAGATGACTACTTTGGCGCGGTGGGTGAATGAGTGGAAGGAGCGTGAGAAAGAAAATGGCGCGAGTTTATTATACAATGGCTTGCGGAATCTGTCTCGTTTTATCGATGCGGTGCTGCGTGACATTGAGTGTTTGTTCGCAGAAGAGCAGTTGGGCTTTTTGAGTGAGATGCATTTGAAAGAGTTGCGAATGAATGTGAACCGTGCTCTTAAAGGCTATAAACGTTTGTTTTTTAGCTATGATCAGTCATTGGGATCGTCTTCCACCTGAAATACAATGTTACATTGTGGACTTAAAACATAAACAGGAACGAATGGATGTCTTGACGGCGCCACGAAAGGGATTATGCGAAGAAATGAGATTATACCATTATTTGAAAGATAAATGGAGTATAGGACATTTGAGGTGTGAGCCTCACTATTGTCATTTATGTTTGGCTTTTCATGCGAGAGTGTATGGACATTATCGCGAACATAGGGTGTTGTTAGGTTACTCTTTGAAACAGGCAGCAAGTAACCTGACGGTTGCCAGGCGTAACATATTGAATGAGAGAGGTTATTTTGTTTTTGTTCTAGAATGACAAGCCAATGGGATTATTTACCACCCGAAATTCAATCGTACATTCTCGATTTGAGGTTGCGACAGGAACGATTGGACAGGGTGTCGGACCGACAAAAAGAGTTGTGTGAAATGATTCGAACCTATCATCGCGTCAAACGTGAATGGGACCTAGGACACGTGCGATGTCAACCTTTTCGGTGTCGTATTTGTAATGGAGTGAATTGGAAGGATGGGTGTGTCACCTCTGACTTTATCTATCACGAAAAAGTGTTTGCCTATTATAACGGTCGTTCAGTATTGGTGGGTAATTGTTTGCAACAAGTGTACTTGCATGAAGTCAAACGAAATTTGACCCTCTTTTTTCCTTAGCGAATGGATGTCAAGACCAAAGTGAAATTAAGTCAAGACGTTGACAGCTATTGGGACATATTACCCTGGCATATTACTTTGAAAATCATGAATTTGAAAATAAGGCAAGAATATTTGGATGAGGATAGAAGTCGTACGAGAAAGGAACTATGTAAGGAGATTAGACAGTTTCATGTTTTGAAATCAACATGGGGACTAGGTTGGGTGTACAGCAAACCTTTACTCGTTCCATGCCCGCATGGATGTAGGAGATGGTTTGGGAAACACGTGAATGTAGAAGGTCGTGAGAGAAGTGCATTTTTAGCCTTTGAATTGGATGTGGCCATCAAGCGCTGTCATTACATTAAATCGTTTCTTTGATAGGGCGTCTTCCCACTAGGGGAATGGACACATGTCCCACTTGTAAAAGGTCTTTAAATGGTTATTAAAATGTTTTTTTGCAGAAAAAAATGGCTGCCTTTAATCCTGTGGATCATTCGATCCAATGTGTGGTGTGTTCCAGTTCCGAGATGAAAGACGGTGAAAAGCTATTCATGTTGGAATGTTGTAAAGAGGGGGTGCACAACTCCTGCCTGGTGAGACCACCCGAGGGGGGACGGTTGGTGTGTCCCAAATGTCGCATTGAGACCTGCGCTCATAACCACATAGTTCAGAAGGATCACTTCACTGAGAAGGACATGGATCGCATCGATCTGTGTTTCTTGAAACATCAGGTGGTCTCGCGCATTCCTATGACCCAGAAGGAGATCCATTGGCTACGCGTGGCTGCTAACGTGCCCCGGTTGAACGCCCTACGCCACGTCAGTCATCGCGTCTTTTTGACGGGTCTGGCCTTTTGGGTGCCTCTGGAGAAAAGCGTGTTCTGCGAGTGGGAGGATGTGGCTGCTCGCTTGTCCCTGGGTCTGACCTACAACAACCTCTCGGAGATGCGTTCCCGCTATGATCTGCGCGTGGAGAGGGATCAGAAAGGGGATGCCTTCCACCACTTTTTGGATCACTTGCTGGAGTGTGCCATACAGAATGGGGAGGTGGTCAGACGGTCTTGTCTGGTTAAGACCTGCCGCTGCCCCCACTGCCCAGAGTGTCAAGGCTTTGCCTCTATGTTTGGGAAAGAGCGTACTTCCAACATAGTGGCCCTTGCCAACCGCAGTTATTTTTACGAGCGCAAGGAGAAGGGGATCTATAATAATTTCAGGATGGTTCATTATCGTGCCGAAAAGAAGAAGAAACCATAAGTCAAAACACATGTATCTTTTAATTCAACATGATTCAATAAAGTTACAGTTTCAAACGTTTCTTGGCTTGCATGATTCGTTTCACCACCCTTTCCGTCATGGTCTTCCTACCGGGTAACCTGTCAATGGCCTTGATCATCTTGGTGTCGGCCTTCCACTTGTCCTGCAGATTCTTTGCCCGACTGTAATCAATGTCGTGTTGTTTGGCGAGCCGGTCCAAACGATTGATCCCAGGATCTCCTCGTGCCAGTCGTTTTTTCAGTTTGGTGCCCGGTCCCATGTACTGATAGCCCGGCCAATGAAATTCGATACCCGTCTTGCCCAACAGTTTCTGAATGTCTAAACCGTAACCGCGTTGCTTTTTGCGAGTCCTGGTCTTGTTGGCTCTAGTTCTTGCCATAGCTGAGACGTCGTTTACTGGGGTTTTTCCACTCTTCCCAAGGCTTCAAGCGTTCGGCCGCTGTGGGTTTGCGCTTCTTGCGTTTCTTGGCGACTTTCTTGGGACTGTAACCACCCTCTTCGTCGTCGGTGTCAATTGATTTAGGATCCAGACCGATGCTCTTTAAAAAGCCTTTCTTGGCTCCGCTCAACACGCTTTGTTTCAAACCACCCGATTTAGGCTTTTTACCGCTGGATATGGATCGCGGTATGCGACTCGGCTGAGCACTGGAGGCAGGCTTTTTCACGGTCTTGGGTGTTTCGGGTAAGAGTCGACGGGGTTTGATCCCCGACGGACCCGCGGGTGTGAACACTTCTTGCTTGATCCTGGCGGGGGTTTGACCTTTAATGACTTGTTTCAACAAGTTTTCCAAGGGAGTGTCCAGGGCTTCTTCATCCGGTGCAGGACCACCCACGCCGGCCTGTGGGACACCACCTGTCCGAATCCGTTTGGTCAATCGAGTCTGTTCACGCGCCAAGGGTTTGACCATTTTGACAGCGATGCCGTCAGGAATGGTGGGATTCCCCAAGATCAATTGTTTTTCGGCTGCCAATCGTCCTGCTTTGTTCAACAGGGCGCTTTGGGAAATCTGTCCTTTGTAGTAATCTTGCAAACGTTCGAATTCACTGACCGGCACCATCATGACCTCTTCCGTCATACTGCAACGCGGTTTCAAAACAGTCTTGCCAGTAACTTGCTTCTTGACGGGCTTTTTCCAATTTCAATTGCAGACTCTGGATGGTCTCGTTGGGTTTGGCACAGGTCTGGCAGGGAATGATCACGTCTTCCACGTCGTCTTGGACTCGTATGTAATCGTCACACCCGTGACCGTATTTTAAAGCCAAATATTCCTGTTCGAGAGCTCTGTATTTTCGATGCTGACGCTCTTGAACGAGCTTGAGTTGTTCTTCTCTGCGATTGGCTTCATGTAACAATCCAATGAGCTTGGTCATGTTGTCTTTGATCTCGGCTAGTTTTCGATTCTCGCTCACGCGTTCAGGCACCACGTCGATGCCCT
The DNA here is from genome assembly GCF_042242905.1 of Orbicella faveolata. Taxonomy (NCBI): domain Eukaryota; kingdom Metazoa; phylum Cnidaria; class Anthozoa; order Scleractinia; family Merulinidae; genus Orbicella; species Orbicella faveolata. The sequence goes on along the minus strand of NW_028301563.1, from coordinate 10,144,361 downwards.
GCACTGGGTAACCGTCAGCGTCTCGACCCGACATGTTCGTAACACTCATTCAAACCTCGCCAGAATCCACTCCCTGTCTGAGCCAACAGATGTTGTCGCCTCCTCTTCAGTGAATTTCTGCGCTTCCCCACTTCGCGCAACACGTTCTTATGGCGTTGAAGTTTTCTAAGGGTCTGAGGCTCTACGGGAATTCTCCTTTTCAACAGAGTCAAGACCATTTCACTGACCGCGTTGATCTGGTCGGCGTTGGCGTGTTCCAACATCTCTTGACGTTTGAAACGATTGGCTTCTTGGAGAATGCTGGTCAAGAACGGGCGTTGTCGCCGTAATCGATTCATCGTCTCTTTCTGAGTCGGTAGGAAGGGGTAAAGTCTTTTATGCCCTGAATCGACTCCACCACTTTGACACCCGCTGGAACACGGAACGGGGTCTTGCGTTTTTTCTTGACGGGTTTGAGGGTAGATTGAAAGGGTATTTTCCGAATGGCGCGTTCCAACTTGGGTCTGTGCTTTTGAACCTGCTTGTCAAACAACTTGACTAAACCACCTATAGGACCAGCTGCTCTGAAGATGTCGCCACCTCGTTGCAGTATCTTGCGCATTGAGAGCCTGGAGAGCTTACGTCGACGTCTTGCCATCGTTTTGAATGGTGTGGAGTCAAGACCCAGCTTTTATCATCTTGGCCAAGGGTGCCTTGACAGCTGGGATGCGTTTCAATAAACTCAAGAGGGTGGTTCTACGATTGAAACAGATGGGTTTTTTCTTGGCACGACTCTTGGCTTTCTTTCGAGGTGTCTTGGCGAATTTACTTACATCTCCGAACTTGTCTTCATACCAATGCCTCTTTTTCATTCTTCTTTTCCTATCTTCTTTGGCTGAAAGGGTGGGAGCTCTCTTGCGTTTCCTGCGCGTGGTCACGGTAGCCGGTAATTCACCGGTGTCAAGGACAGCCATTGGAGCCGGTTGAAGAGCAATCCGTCTTTTCGGTGGTTGGTTTTTCTGTGGTTGGTTTTTCTTGAACTGAGATGCACTCGGTTGAGGCATCTTTTTACCCGATTTTCCGTAACGTTTTTCTAACCTGTCTCTGACATCGTCCAAATATCTATGCCCTCGAAACTGAAGATCCATGACGTGTTGGTAGAGTACTTCCAATTATACATTCATGGTATCGAATGACTTCAGGTTTTGACTCATCGCTTTTTATAGAGCCAAGGTTTTTTGCGATGGCGATAGGTACTTTGAGCCGCGCCGGTCAAACCCATGCGTTGGTAATCCTTGCGTTTACCCAAGGTGTAACCCATTTTGGCCGCACTGGCAAAGATGTTCCCTCCACTTTGTCGTTTCTTTCGCTTCTTCTTGGTGACTGCTTGCAAGGCTCGTTTGGCGCCGTAACTGGCTGCTCCGGAAGCCACCCCCAAGCCCACGGCTTTACCCAGGGCAATGCCAGCTGGCACAAGCGCAGCCAAAGGCAGGACACCACCCTTCTGTTTCTTCTTTCGACGTCGTCTTCTCATCATGAGCGCGAGCCCTGCAGTGGTGAGCAGGGACGCTGGTAGGTTACCTCCCTTCTGTTTCATGGTGAACAATGAACCCTCATGGATTTGGGTCGTCTAATTTATGCTCTTTTTGGTAAGGAATATAACGAAATTTCAGGTCGTACCGTTTGACGTAGGCGTCCTTGATGGGTTGGGTCAAATCGGTGATGGTATCATCCATGGTTTGCAATTTGACGAGGAAGCCTTCGAACTCGTCCAAGGGAAAGCCGCGCACGTAGGTTCTCAATTCGATCAAGGTCTTTTCATGCGTGGTGAATGCAAAACGACTCATGTCCATCTTCATGGAAAAATTCTTGAAATCATTCCAACCCTTGACCAAGGTGCCTAAAGCGGTCAATATGGCCACCACGACATGTTGTTCCCAAAGCACGCCGATGATCATGCTCAAGGCCATCATGAGTAAAGCCAGTCCATTGAGAAAACAGAACCACGTTTTGAAATGGTAAAACATTTGTTTACGATACCACCATTGTCGATGATAATATTTGTACAATCCATCCAATCGCGACAGGGATTACTCTTCCACACTGTTTCTGTAAGCCCCGTTGAGTAAACTCACATCGATGGTCATGGCTATTCAGTTCGAAACACTGCTCGAATTGCGAGTCACTTGAGGTCTTCCTCCGTCTTTGTAGGTGGTCGTGATGGTGTTGGTGGTGGTGATACCGGCTATACGTCGTCCTCGAGCCGTTTGTCGTTGATCGTTCAACAACATTTGCAATTGACGTTGTAAACTGTCTTGATCCATACGTGATCTGGGGGTGGAAACGGCACTGCTTTCATCATCGTCGTCGTCATCATCATCGTCTCCACCACCACCGCCTCCTGCACCGGCTCTACCACCTCTGCCACCTCTGCCACCTCTACCACCTCTACCACCTCTACCTCGACCCCGTCTGGGTTGCTTCCCACCTCGACCCCGTCTGGGTTGCTTGCCACCTCGACCTCGTCCGGCTGGTGTCTTGTATCCCACGGTGGCTCTACCTGTGGTTGTGCTAGCCAGGTACCCTCGTCCAGGCGGTGTAGGAGCTCGACCGGGTACGTCTCGACGCGTGTCTAGACCCGAAGGACCCGCTCGGGCTGGGGGAGGACTCGCCCCGACGCCTGCTACACTCCCTGTGGGACTGCGTCGTGGCGTACTGGTAGCCACGGGTCCTGCGGTGCCTGCCCCAGCGGGGGGTGTATTCCTTAAGGGTGACCTAGTGGACGTACCCACGCCCGGACTCAAACTTTGAATGTACTGACTCAAAAAGTCGTCGTTGTAAGCGTAGGCCAAGTCGATGTCTTCCAGCGGTGAAAGAGGGGAAGGCAAGGCTTGAGCCATGAGACTGGGTGAGGTGCCCACGCCAGCTGGAGAGGTGCTCATTGTAGAAGGTCGGTGTATTTCTTTTCTCGAGCCACCAGTCTTTGTGCCAACAGCAGTTTATATTGAATGTGATCGGTGAAATTCTCTTGGTTATATGCGTTTAAAACAGCTTGCACGTCGCGTTTACCGCTGCACTGTAAGATTTGTCTCATGGGTTCGCACTCGACATTGCGCTCATGCATGTATTTCAATTGCGATTCGCAAATCGCTAGGAATCGCGGGAACCACTCGACTTCACTGCGCAGCATCTTCACTTCAACTGATGCATTCGCATGCAGCCCTCTTCTTTTAGTAGATGACTGAGAATCCGCTCATCGTCGCGGCTTTTGGGATGTAAATCCAACAAGAGATACCCAAACGGACGGTCAGTCACCTTTCGAAAGGTCTCTTGCACATCCTGCCATCGCGACGGAAAGGCTTGTAACAATAAATTTCGCATCCCCAGTTGATCTCGAGGGTTCTTGAATCCCACGATGTAATGGGCATTTCTAGAGATGCTCTTGGAAAATTTACCGGGTGGAAACATGTCTTGCGATAAATAGATCACCGTAATGTTGCGATGGTGGGAATCTTTGGTGAAGAGATCCAAGACCCGTTTGTCGTTCCCTCCTTCTTCCATCAAATCGTCCATCACCAGTAAGCCACCCTTGGGAAACCAGATGGGTAAGAGATCCGAATCTGGAATGCCGTGATGGAATTTCACTCCATACTCTTTCATGGGTTTGAATCCGTCTTGCCAGGAACCGTAACAGTAATAAATGCGTTTGGGTGGGGTCTCGAACAGTTCGAGATTGTCCATCAATAATTGGGTGGTGAACACCGTTTTCCCCGATCCCGACGGACCCACCACCATCATGCTGGAAGGCGTGTTGAATCGAAAGGCTTGACGTCGTTCCATGGTCGAGTCCCATATGGATGAGACAAAAGGAGTGCGTTTCATATATAAACCGTCTGGGTCCCTTATGGAAAAGCGTGAGGTCCGGATAGACAGGATTCCCTTTCCTGGGCGCGGGAGTTAACACGCACTTGTCTTGACACCTTGACTTCACATTTTTTTTATTACAATAAATGTCTTACACCGCAACGAGAGGTACAAGTGTCTTGCTCGTAATCACATCGGCAGACTTGCTCCCAATTCAGCTCTTTGTGTATCAATTTTTTTAACATTTGTCCCACTTTATGATCATTTTGTACATAATCGTGTGGACTGAAACGACGTAGAAACGTGTTCATATCATGTCCTTTGGATCGATCGATCAAAAACATCAACGCGTAATCGCCGCAACTCTGACTGTACAGCGATTGCAGACTCTTGCCGTTGTGGACGTTGAACCTCCAATGTTGTTCCAACCACCTCTGTAAAGGTTCCGTGGTCAGGTAGGTGTCTAAGGGCAGGGCGTAACTGTCCATGATTTCGCAAGCGTCCTGACACGTCCATAGCGCAATCCAATGCCGACCCGGTTGGCCTTGAGGGTCCGTGTTGACAATGTAACCCATGGGTCCCTTCTTGTGGGGTTTCTCGGGTAAACGATCGCAAGGCACCGTACCGTAAAAATAGGGTTTCAAACTGGGTTGACTCCTAGCCAACACGTCCAACTGCACATTGTTCAAACTGACTTTTTCCATTACACTTGGTACACGTCGTATTGCACGGTCTTGTTGCTATTGATCTCTAAGAGATTTTCAAATTCGGCGTAGAGGATGGCCGTGACGTTAGCACCCTGATCGGCTCCAAAGTCGAACACCAACCGCAACTCACCGCTCAGCTTGGGGTTCAACACTGGACTGTTGAGGCAACCGTTGGCGGCGTTCTCAAATACAAACAGCGTGCATCCTTTCCCTCGTCCCCAATCTTTGGCTCTCACCATGTTTCCTTTACTCTTGCACAAACTTCCCGTGGCTTGTAGAAATTGTCTATAGCCTCTCATGTCTCTGCTTCCATTGGTATGGAGCAATTCCAAGACTTCGTAGGGATAGGCTTCTCCTCTCACCAATTGTTTGATGCTGGTCAGATTAAATTGCTGGAAGGTGAAGGGATACTCGTCGGCGGCACCGTTGAAGGCTGTGGAAGCCACCAATCCCACCACTAGCATGTTGGGTAACCGGTTCTGAAACGGGTTGGTGATTTCATAGTGTAACTCGTTTTGCGTGATGTTGTAGGTCCTTATCTCGCTTCTGACCGTGGGATAGCTCACTACGTTTCTTCCACTACCCATATCATTCATCAATTCTCGGTAAACAGAGGGGTTGAGTCTGACTTGGCAAAGATACAATTTCACTTTAATGTCTCGTGAATCCATACGGAAGGCCACAGCACCTTGCATTTTCCAACTCCACACATCCGGTGAATTGAAGTACATCTGAATCCCAATCTGCACATTGGGTATCAAGAGTTTGCTGAGGTGAAACACTTCAATGTGGGGGACGAAGCTGTAAACGCGCGTCTGACTATCAGTGCCAACGGCTTGGGCTCTGAGTTCACGCACCAGGTCTTGTCTATCCGGGGTCAGTGCTCTGAAATCGGCATGTGCCAGGTTCAGTTCATTGGCTGTCAAAGTGTCGGGTACATCAACCTGATTGAACCAGCCTTGAGGTCTCAAGATGGTGTCTCCATCGTCTCTGTCAAAATTCAGTAAGGTTTCAATGTATGCTTTGTAATGGTACGTGTCCGTCTGAGGACTGATGAGCGTACCATTGAGTCGCACACTGATCTGTTTGAAGAGGGAGTGTGCAATGTTGTTGACCAAAAAAGTGTTTTCGGCGGCCACGGCATCACCACCTGCTGCTTTCTGCAATTTCCATTCCAGTTCGAAGTAACTGCGAGACAAATCGATGTAATCTTCTTGAGGATCGATCTGAAAATCGATGGGGTTGATGCCTGTGGTGAAAGGATGAACGGGTACCATCCGATAACTCGAGATACTCAGATCCGTGGGCGGTACCCGAAACAAATTCAACATGGGGTTCTTGACCCCCGCCGAACCAGGGAGAGGGACAATGTCCGTCATCGTCGTCGTTTAGGTCCTCGTCGATGTCTTCTCTTGAGAGCACTCCGTACCCAAGTGGGGTCTAGACCTCGTCTGCGGTGGGGTAAGAAGGCGCCTCCCTTTTGTAGTCTTCTGCCTCGCGTTAACTCACTGACGATAGGAGGAATGCGTCGAACGCGTCTCGAATAAATCGGATTCATATTCATTTTCCAAAAATGTCGTCCAACTTGCGTTTGGCAGCTCGATTGATTTCGCTCAAAGCTTTACGTTTAATGGCTCGTCTCCCACCAGCCTTCACGCCTCGAATACCACCTGCAATGTTGGGTAATCCCATGGGTCCACCCTTTTTTAAACCTTGCCATCCTTCTCGTAAACTGGATCCCGAAAAGTCTCGCAAGAAACCTCGTCCCATTTGACCGTCGGGTTTGAAACGCGTCAAAACACCGCCTCTCATTCTTGTTTAAAGTGTAGCGTGACGATGGTATTGCCTGCTCCGAATTTAGTCAATTCCCCAGTGGTCTCCGCGACTTGTGTCTCGATAATGTCGATGTAGTCTTTGCGTACCGGAATATATTGAACATGGAGGGGTTCAAAATACTGGAAGCCTTTGCCTTCTCGTTGGTAATTCACTTCTCGCAACAGATCCGTGACTTGATTCCCCACTACCCCACTGGTCCCCACATCGGAATAAACCATCAACGAACGCGAGGTGGAACCCGTCACGTTCTTGAACGAGGTGTTGAGGTTGATGAACCGCCAGTTAAGGGTGGTGGTCAATTTAAATCTCTTGCCGTTTCCATGCAATTCCCAATAGGGTTCACCCGTGGTGGGGCTGATGTCAATGGCTGCTGGCACTTTCAGTTCTTTGGTGTTCAGTTCCATGGACAAATTGGGACCAATCTCCACCTTGTCACCATTCTTCTTGAACCATCCCATGTCAATACCCAGTTCCAGGTTGACATAGAATTGCGGGTAAGAATGACCATTGTGGAGCCTCCTGTTGATATCCGTGTTATCGAAGACAAAATCGTCACCTTCGAATCGGAAATTCAAAAGATTGCTTTTATGGGTTGTTGGATCCGAGAAGAGGTAACCCGCTCGAAGCCTCTTCTCTATCACGGTGGTGTCAAAAAAAGTCTTTACGGTCTTCATGAATTCCACCCCCGTCAGATTCGACAAATCGTCCGCGCGAAGGTGTTCGGGCTTGAAATCACCTCCATCGATATTGTGTCGGTTGCTCAGTTGTACAGTGTCTCTCACATACCAATAGCCTTCAAACATCACCTCATCCCCTTGCAACAAAGGAGGGACCTGACTCTTGGGGTCTGGTAACGAGATACTGCTGAGACCCACTTTCCAATTGGCCCCTTCCATTTTCAAAGGATGAGGGAGACGAATCTTGAAATGATTGGATTTGTTCTCGGGATACTCGGTCTTGCTACTGTGGCTCGGTAGACTCACGTAAAAATCCGTCATGTTTAAAATGCAAGGTGACCGTCGTCACTCCCTCAGGAAATTTCACCAACGCTCCGTCGTTCTCCGCCACTTGCGTCTCGATAATGTCAAACACGTCGCTGCGCACTGGTAGATATTGGATGTGGTTGGGTTCAAAGGTCATCCTGTTCGGATCGTGCGGCACTTCTCTCAAGAGATCGGTGACTTGATTCCCCATCACGGTACTTTGTGCCACGTTGCAATAGACATACAGGGGTGGTCGAATCTGCTCACTGATGGTCACGTCACCACCATAGTGCTGATCGTAGAGCTCATCCAGATAGTCAAAGCGCCAATTGCAGTAGGGACTGAGCTGTAAGGACCCTCTGCTCGTGATGTTCCAAAAATTCGTGGAATGCGCGTTGTGTTGATCCTTCCAATCGAGTTTGAAAGCGGGCACCACATCGTCTTTGAAGAATTTAATCACGTGATGACTCAATTTGTAATCGTCAATTTCAGTCTTTTCCACCCACTTGAGTTTCTTGACCAATTCAGGACCAAACCATATTTTGGGACGCAATCTAGTCCTGTCACCAGGAATTTCATTGATGAAGGTATCGCTGTTGTCAATGATTAAGGAATTCCCTTCCCAACGAAACACAGCGTAGTACTTCTTACCGTCGGGAGCGCGTAGACTTTCTTTTTCATTTTCCAGGAAGTGCGTCAGACGATCTTGGTAACGAGCCACTATGTATCGCATGAGCGATTTCCCACTCGTGACTTTGACTCGGTCCTCGTGCAGATCAGACCCCTTGACAGTAAAATTGTTACGGTAGGGTCTCGGAAACCAGCTACCGTGGGAACTCTGTGTTTGTGTTTCCATGCTCCATTTAAATTGTATCAGGATGTCATTGTCTTCGAAGAGGTGGGGTCGGTGAGTCAAGTATTGAAAACGTCGTAAAGGTGGGGGTGGGTAAGAAATACTGCTCAAACCCACTTTCCATCCTTCCTCTTTCAATTGGATCTGGTAAGGCAAACGGTTCTTGAAACTGTTGGCTTGATTGGAGGGGAATTCCGTGGTACTGGAACTGCTGATCAATTGGACGTAAAACTCTTTCATCTCGCCTTGACCAAGGCACCCTTCTCAATCCACGTGTCGTATTTGTTTGGCCACCCTTTCCACCGAACCAAGACTTTATTCCCTTTACGTTTGACAATCTTTTCCACGCGAAACAGATCGTCGCTCTTCACCGTCACTTTCTGTAAATCCTGGGCGTAAAACGTGCCACTCAATGGCGTTCCGTCCCACTCCTTGATCTTATAAGTAGGAATCACACCCGGCACCACACGAGCCACCACAAACACCTCTTCGGTCCAACCGGGTAAATACCCTTTCTTGAACAGGCGATATTTCTTATTCAATCGTTCCCGATCCCCCACTTTCAATTCGGGTGGCACGCGTTTGGCTTGCAGTCGATCCGCGTACAGCGTCTTCCAGACCTGCTCTTCGTTCCCCGGGTCGACTTTCTCGGGTGCCATCTTTATACTGCGGTGGTAGGAACGGTTGTATCCCAACACCAAATCCTTCAAGACGGGTAAATAACTGAGCGTGTTCTTGATCGTAAAATATCGGTACATGCGTTTCTTCAACGTGCGATTGAATCGTTCGATCACACTGGCTTTGGTGTCGCCGCTGGTGGAAAAATGCCGAATGTCTTTTCGCGTCATAAAGGCTTGAAAGGTCCTGTTGTAAAATTCTTTCCCGTCGTCGGTTTGCAACTTGCGAGGGATCCTACCACCACTGCGTTTCAAAATTTTCTCGAAGGCGGCTGTCACGTCCTTACCAGTCTTGGACTTGACCGGTTCCACCCAAGCGTACTTGGACAACACGTCCAACACCGTCAACAGGTACTTGTACCCTCGATTCGATTTGGCAATGTTACCCACTTCGATGAGATCCGCCACCCATTGTTCGTCGATACCGTAGACCATGACCGGTACCGTACGAAAACGACGGCGTGTGGGTTTCTGAAGCGTGTAGCCCAAACTGGCTTCCAACCGCTGGCGTACCGGTCCAATGGGTAAGCCTCGGGCTTTGGCGAAACGCGTCACGCCACCCAGACTTCCCTGGACACTGGGATCCTCGTAGGCCCGCACCAAATTGGCGTACCGATCCACCTTCTTCTTTTTCTTACTCATAATGTAGACAATCGGCACAGCGCTTGTCTAATCAGCTCGGGGTGTTCTCGTCTTATGATGGAGTACCACTGGATTGACAGGGGTTGTCATTTCAACCACAATATGAAGACCACGAAACGCCAGACGTTCTCTTCGACATGCGTCTCCAAAAAACACCTGTTCAGGGTCAAACGCCATCAACGAGGGAATGGGATCGTTCCTTTCATACTGGGTATATAAAAGCTCGCAGCGCTCGCACAGACTATACCACGCACTAGCCATGCTGACAAACAATGAATTTTTTATTTTCACATCACTGTGTTTTATACAAAAAGGACTAAACCATGATTCGAACCTGGGACCTTTGGGTTATGAGTCCAACGCGCTAACCACTACACCATTTAGTCATCCTCGTTCATAAAACAGTGATTCAAACTATTTACAAGGTCTCTTTCCGTCATCAGTTCCACCAGCAAGTCCTCCATCTTTTCAGTCAGTTCCCTGAAATAAGCGGGAGTCCCCAATGAAATCGGGCGCTTCAGTTTGTCGCTCAGTCTCACAGAGATATCTCGGGCATAGGTCAGGGGCTCCACCATCTTCTTGATCTTCTGTCTCATCATGAAGGTCAAACAAGACGTGGCCATCAAACAGAATCGGTTCTTCATTCGGACCGGCGGAACAATGGCTGGCACAAAACGGATGACATCCAATTCCTTGATGTAGACCATGGAGTACCATTCGATGGTGAATAGAAAGGTTCGAAGCCCTTGAGTTTTCAGTAAAGGGAGAATCTGCCATCCCCATTCAGGGCGTCTACGGAGGAGTTCAGGAATGGTCCACTCGTGTTCGGGTTTGCCGTAAAACAAAATGTCAAACACCAACATATCATGTACCCCTTCGTCTTCATCGATGCAACCCAAAGGCGACACCTGAAAGCCGCACGCTGATTCGATCAATTCAACGATCTCGTTGCTGTTACTGTACAACACGGTCAACATCTCGAATCAAATGAGTAAAGAACTACAACGCAATGTTTTATAGTAAAAAACGTCAGACGCTCATTGGTTGATGGTGTAACACACCACTCAAAGTAAAAGTACTGAATCACGATGCGAACCAATGTTCGTTGTCCATGACTCTCATGAAGGTATCAAGGGTCGCTTTCTCGTCGCCACTGGTCTTCCACTCTTTCCACCCTGTTCGCAAACCATCCACCAGCTTAGGCAACTTGACGCGACTTCCCGCGGCATCCATCTTGTCGGCCACTTTCAAAATACCTCCAGACAAAACGCCTCGGTACTTATCCATCTTGGTACCTATTTCAACGGCTTCCTCCAACATGATGGTATCAATGGTTTTTTTGATCAACAAAAGCAAAGCATCAGGTTCTTCTTTCTTCTCTTCTGTCTTCTCTTCCACCTCCATCTTCACAACAGGGATTGGCTGCTTGGTAGGTGGTTTGGTTTTCCTCCTTCTCTTCAAGGTGGTCTTGTCTTCAACCAGGGGTGTCTCTTCGCTGCAATCCATCGTGTCAAGGGAACTCCCAACAGCCAAGCGCGTTTTTATACACACAGAACTGTCGATCAAGTAAAATCACCGTCGTGATGTAAAAGTACTGACCACGTCATGGAAAAGTACTGACTCTTGATTGGTTGAGATAGAACCCTATAAATACAAGGACAGCCTTTGATCTCCAATCAGTCGTGATTAGTCATCGGAATCAAATGGAGCCACCACCAACCAGTCCAGAGGAATCCCCCACGCGCTATAGGTTACCAGACCAGGAGGAGGGTAAAGGTTTGGTAGATTATAGTCTCAATCCACATTCGCCCGCCAAATATCCCCTTAGTACCAAGAAGAGAAAGAAAACGGACAAAAAGAAGAAGAACAAGAAACTCAAACAGGAACCAGGTAAACGAGTTCATTTCCATGCTAAAGTCACAGTCAAACTCATTCAGGATAAAACTCACTACTCCATTCAAGAACTAGCATTAACCTGTGAAGACGATTATCCCTTAAGAAACAGTGACTTCGCTTTAAAACGACAAGAACAAAAACTCATCCTCAAACTTCAACACCAACGACGCCCTTTCGGTCCTAGACGTAGGCGTATACTCGAGCGGTTAGAAAAAGCAAATAACTTGTCCTCTGTTTCTCCGACGCAGACAAACTCCCCGCTATACACACCTTCTGGGAAGTCAAAGAAGACAAGCCAAACGAATTCGATCCCGATGCTTTCCTCGAAGGTATGAAACAAGAATGGAACTACAGGAACCCTTCACCACCCCACACTCTTCCTTGCCCTAGACACCCCAAGCAAGAATTAAAGAAGCGGGAGTCCACCACGTCCTACGGACGTTGGTCCTATTACAAATGCCCTGTGCCCGAATGTTTTGTCTGCGCAGGCGTTGACAACATCCAATGTTATGTGACTTCCGGCCAACGTATGCTGAACGACTACTATGTCCAACTACCCGTGGAAAAAATGAAATGCTATTGCCAAAGACCTCTCATCATGAGCATGTCCAAATCAGAAAAGAACCCGGGCAAGTTTTACTTCAGGTGTGCCAGGCGCCAATGCGACCTCTTTCAATGGGCCGATGAATACCCCCAAAGCAAGGTCAGATTCTGGTTAGAAGAGGGACGGAAAGTTTGGTTGGAACCCCACTCCCTTTAACCCACTGCAGAAGCTCTGGGTCCCTTTGAAGGGAACTGGGATACTACGGGACACTTCGAAAGGACAGTCTTCCCTTCCAATGATTTGAGCCCGCGGACCAAGTCCAGCCTAGACCGACTACTCCGAGAGAACACGCCCCAACGATTTCACGACCAGTACCTCTACGACGAATTCACCCCCAAAGAACGTTTGTACCTGGAACGAAGAGGTTTGCCTCCACCTATAAGAGACAGTGCATAAAAAACTCAGTCATTCAGTTTCAAACATGGAAGGGTTACAGCACAAACTTTGCTTCATTTTGGATTTAGAAGGTTTTTTCGTCAACAAGACCTTTCAAGTCAGAGAACTGGGTTATTACGCTTGGAACCGAGAGCATGGAAGACACGCTTTCAGCATCCCCATCCCTTACAAAGAGTTGAGCGACAAAGACAAACGAACCGTGAATTTCGTGATAAAGAAGATCCACGGATTGAGCTATCAACCCCTCAAGGCTGAATACTACCGCAAACCCGAAGAACTCAAAGACCTGATCCTGAGCCTCTACGCCAGGTACAAACAAGGGCAGAGAACCGTGGTGGGGTACAAGGGAGGACACGTGGAAAAACATTTGTTAAAGACACTGAACATTCCCTCGATAGATCTAGAAACATTGGGTTGTCCCAAATACGACAAACTCAGACACATCATTTCAAATGAACGTTTATTACCTAGTTGCGGATTTCATCAAGATGAGAGCATCCATCATTGTCCAGTCACAGAATGTCACGCTTTCTGGTTTTGGTTCACAAACATTGTTCAATAAAAAAGTTTTTATACAAATTGTCTCTTTCAAAATTGACTGAAGTACTCAAATAATTTGTCCATTTCCGACAGCCGCACTTCCATTTTTTCTTTGGCTCTCTGTCTCTCCACACTGTTCCCATACTCTTCATCAATCCGTATCAATTCCCCTCGACTCTTCTGCAATCTCATGATAACTCTCAAGATCAACCGCGACTTTCTCTTTAACAATTCCTGTGCGTCCTGGCTCCTAGCGCGTCGCCTCTTGGATTGCACGCGTTCCCACTCGTCACTTAGCTGCTCCAACGTCATGTCTACCTCCGCCACAATCGTGAGGAAACCTCGCGTAATCGGCATTTTGAAACAAAGCCAAGCATCGCGCGCCCTCCTCTTTTAATCCACACCTCCACCAATCAACACCCTTCTTTCTCATGACGTCACCAGAGGGGGGATACCCCCATCCCCCTCTACCGGGTCCATAAAAAAATCACATGACCGGCTCCTATTTAAAAGAAGCGAGCCAGAGCACATGCTGTAATCATCATGGCTTCCCGACAAAGTCTACGATTGCAAGGTATGGGACCCGAACTCTCTCCGTTCAAAGACGTCTGTTTCATCTGTTTATTGGAATTAGATATCCAATCCGTCACACGTTGTCGCGTCATGTCCTGTTGCGGAAAATTCTTGCACAAACGCTGCTTCCAAAAGGCCAACGAACGAAGCTTCCAATGCGGTCATTGTCGACGCCCCTGCCCCGAGGATAGTAACGACACTATCAGCGTAGATGACGATGACGATCTCCGAGCCAACGAACAGTTGAATGTCAGTCCCGACAATCACCCGATTTGGGTGCCACCTCACGAACTCGTAGGTCTCACGCCTTTGGAACGCGCCCGAAATGCCATCAGTGACGCACGAGCCAGCGCCACGGCTCACACCCTTCACCAAGAAGGGACCAGCTCCTGGGACACTCTACCTTTTCCCATTGATCCTCTTGTTTGGTACATCTTCTGGGTCCAACTGGATTGGTTCATCTCCACTTCGCCCGATGGTAGAAACCCCATGTTCATTCACGCCTCCGTCAACACCCCCAACGAACCCACCCAAGAAGTTAGAAAAACCTTTTACCGATTGGTCAACAAACTCATTCCCGGCGCCGTGTATCCCTGCCTGCAAGAAGTCGTGCACCGAGAACACTTCACTCACATTGCCGACTACGAACGGGAAGGACGAAGGTACGCTTTTGACAGAAACGAAGTCACCGTCACGAACATTCGTATAACACGATTTTGGTCACCCGAATACTACCCAGACGCACCCTACACCAGCGGATTAACCTGGACACAATCTGGATTGTAAACAATAAAATTTGAAAATAGGATCACGTGGTCTGTCGTCACTTCCGCTCCCCAGCCCCTCACGTCCTCGCGTCCAACCCCGCGCGGCCACCTTTTGACCGAGCTCGCCCCAGACCTCGCTAAAAAGCATTAGTGCAACCGCTGACCTGAGCCGAAAATCCTGCACGCTGATTGGTCCAGACGCGTCACGTGTCCCAAATAACGCGCTCTGATTGGTTGGGTCTCAAACCGCTCCCCTATACTACTTACGTCGGTTTTTTACTAGCACTTTATGCTAAGGGAAATTTTTATTATTTTGGTAGGTTGTTGTGCAGGAAGTTGAAAAGTAGTCAAACAACTCCATAGCAGCTAGTTTCTTGAAATTTATCCGACACGATTCAGTTTTAACTTTGCCAAACGAACCGAGCCACTCTTGAAAGGGTTCCGCTAGGTTGGGTAAATTTGAAATGCCACATGTTAACTAAGATAACAATTTTATCTTTCTTCAAACAAAAAAATACACTTGTATTTCGAATTTACAATTCAAATGTCACACAGCTCTGAATTAAGTGCGTGCTCTGGGGTATTGTTTTGACGTATTTCTTAATATGTTGTGTATTTTGGAAAGCTCACTAGAAAGCTAAGGAAGATAATTAAATATTATGACGTAGTGGATATAAAGATGTTTTAATTTGACTTCCTCCCCAGATGGCGATCGGCTTTTATTTTGCAGCATGAAATTACACCTACTCTAAAATTCCTAAAACTGCAATATTTTGCAAACAGACCATGTTGGTTTTTGTAGCTTCACTGAAAATTTAGTCATCGTTATTTTACATATTAAATATTAAATGCGGTTTCCATTTTTAAATGTGTTTATATTGAATGATCTACTGACGTAGTCAAACAGACGTTAAAAATATTTTCATACCCGCTAAATAGCCTAAGTTACTGTAAGGAGTACGTTTAATTTTCCAAATTTGTGCATCATTAGGAATAAAACATTCTATTTACTACGATATACATATTGGTCTTAGCTTTTCTTTATGGAAATTGCGGTCACTTTGACTTCCCGTTAGACAGTTTTCCACACAAGATTGGAAACGTGATCACGTCTTTGAAATTAATATCTATGTTGCTTTTTTTTTCCTAATGGTTCATGCTGAAGTTGGCACGTTTTATAAATATAAGGCTTTATAGATATTGAATTCGTATCCGAGTACGCTTTGAGATCTTTGAAAACATGTCCAAACATGCGTTTTAATACCAGTCAAGAAATGTTTTTTCCAGTGAAATGTTTTTCAAGGTGGAGCACGCATTAAAGCAAATAAAAATTTTAATGTGTTCCATATCTCAGCCTAGACCTACAATAACATGTATTCAGGCTAAAATAAGCATATATGCCAAGTTTGGAGATACTATCAAAGGAAATGTTTTCCCACGAGCTAAAAGGGTGAAGGCAGTTTTTATAAAAGGTAAATAATAACAATACATCGAGTAAAGATATGAATTTTTCCCGAATCTGTAGGGGACATAATAAGAAACAAGACACCGAAGCAGAGGTAATGTTTCAGCGATCACAAGCTTTCGACACTGTCACAGCGTCTTTGTCAAGTGAATATGGCGGGAATATATTTGTCATGTGAGCTTGAGTGAACCAAGTCACGTGCCAAAACATCTCTGTATAGGGCCGGAAGTTCAAATCGACCGTCTCGATTGGACTGGCACAGAATTTCCGAGGCCTCATAAATTCTTCTTCTGATCAAGTTGTTTTCTTCTCTTGCTATGACAGTCGACTTATTGTCCTCTAACTTGTGGTCTGTTTCCCTAAGGTGCTCTCCAAAGGCGGAAAGTGTAAATCTAGTAGTGTTACAACGTTTCTTTAAACGGACCGTGCATGGGTAAAAGGGTCGGGCGGTTTCCCAGCATAGATCTTTTTACAATCAGCACACACTAATTTGTGGATGACGCCACACTTCCCTCCATCGGTTGTGGGATCTTTAGAATGTACAAGCTGTGATCGGAGAGTATTGAAGGGTACATTGTGGGTGTTTGTACCGCGCAACCAGGGAGCAGCGGGTACAGGTTAACAGCAACGCACCCCGAGTGTCCCTCTCCCCCATGAACAAAGTGTATCGGAGAAAATCTCTCGCGCCTTCCGCAAGGCAAACATGTACTTTGACCCTTTCATGCTTGATTTTGCTCCAAAAAAGCCGTTTTTATTACCGTTATTTTTTATTTATTTATTTATTTTGGCATGCAATGTTGCTAAATTGCACCAAATTTTGCTAGGAATACAATATTTTACATTTCATCTAGATTTTCGACTATTTTCCACAGTCTAATGAACAACGTTTTACTTTAGCGCATGCGCATAAGCCATTATTTTGCTGATGCGTTGCATCACTTCACTTTTTCTCTCTCTTTCTTTTTTCACTATCTTCTACTCTTTACTTCCTTTCTATCAGCTGCAAAAGAATTTGTACTGACAAATGAGACATTGATCAATTATGGAGGTAATGGCCAATGTCACCAGCAATAGACCAATTTCGATATATTAAAATTCAGCCTAACACAATAGACCTCAGCACGATGTTCTGGGCAATAAACCTCACAAACTGTGTAGTTATTCCCTTGAGCCTCGTACTAGTACTGAGGTCTATTGTTTTTGGCTGAATTTTAACATATCGAAATTGGTCTATTTTGCATCAATGATTGAACATTTGTTTTTCCAGTAGCTCTGTCAGCCTTTAGTCGATTTTCAAAATGGACACACGTGTAGAAAGCTCTGTCTCTCTTGAGTTTGTTGTTTATCAGAGCAATCTGCTGACGTAGAAGTTGATGACGTCACAATTAGTTCTTTGTCTACCTTTCCAAATGTTGTCTGGGGACAACACTGGCCGCGAAAGGGTTAACTTGTAGTACGATTTTTATTCAATTACTTTTTTATTATTATTTTCAAATTTTTAACGATCTTTTTTTTCAGGTAAATATTACATTTCTAGATCATTTTAGCTCAGATCCTTCGAAGTCAGTTTTGATGATTTTCTGACTGTAAGAAAACAGGTACGCAATGCGCACAAGTATATTGAGATCAGTGGTGGTTCTTGTAATCTGATTGGCTCTCAATGGTGCGATTTAGTCACGAATCACATTAAGGTTACTTCCCACCTTCAGAGGCCAAAAAAATCGTTTTTTCTTTTATTTGACAAGATTTAAGTTCGTCATTTTATCTAGTGTTTCCAAAGGAAAAACATTAAAAATCTCAAAAAGTGGCCGAGTTATTTAGAAAAAGCGTATTTTCAAATAAAGTTAATAAATTAGGAAGGTGTCATAATCTTGTCAACGGGCGAGAACCCTGGGGAAATTTTCGCGGCAAACGCTCATCGCTCGTATTTCATGTCATTTGCATATTTTTATTTACATCACGCACTTGACAAAAATTCCCACGTGAAAAGTCTTTACGCTAACTCCAATGGAAAAATCAAAAGCACAAAAAATTCCTTGGGTAAAGAAAACGAAAAAAACCGGCCCAAAGAAGAAAGAAAAAGCGCCTCATAGTCAAGGAAAGAAAAAAAAAAAACCTTGCCGAAAGCGACAAAGGCTCTTGGTTTGGCCAAACGCCTTCGACAATCTCGGCATCTACTGAAGATCCGGAGCGTTCAAATATCCTTGCAACAAGTAGCTTAAAAGTCAAAGTCAACGTCAGTGCAGGCTGCGAACAAGATTCTTCGTCGGAATCTGGCGGAAGCGATGAAGAAAATAAAACCTACCCAAGGGAACTCATTTCAGCAATAAGGGTATTTCTTAAGCTGTCCGTCGATTCCTTAACGTCTTGTTTTTCAGCGGCACATTTTCCGCCTTAAACATTTTTGGCGCGGGTTTTGCCTTTGCCTCTGCCTTTGGTGTCTGTGCCCATTACATTACGTCGCCGTCCTAAATTGAACTCCGCTGAGCGAGATAAAAAAAAACATGTTGCAATGCGATGCTTTTCCCGGGAAATCTTGATCTATTGTCATAGACACTAAGAGGTCCTGATGTTCCATTGGTTTGCGGTTTTATCAGGCGTGATAATCTCCGGGCGTGGCGCGAGTTGTTTACAAACCTTTACGAGCGAAAATCTTGCATTTGATTTTTGGCGGAATACATCCACTTTGAGCGAATTTATAGGGTATGCAGATTTGACGGATTTTCGTGAAATTTCGCCAGAACATTCCAGAGATACTGACAAACCAAAGTGTGTCGGGAAATTTTGATATTTAACACATTTTTCCCGTGGCGTCCATTTACGCAACACGTCTCGCATATTTTTAGCTACTCCAACTTTAGATGTGGATATCTAGACAACCAATCAGAATATCGAAAAAGCCCGACACACTTTTGTTGTTTGATGCCTTGTGAATGAGATTGTGCAGCCATTTTGCTCGTACTGCGGAATCCGATAGCCGATAAATTCAATAGAAGAAGCCTCGGTCGTTTCACGCCTTACCGCCTCCTGACACTTCCTAAAAGAAAGCATCGCTGAAATTGTACTTTTTTCGTAAAGTACATTTATTAAGCTTTCTTATGATATATAGTTTGTTGGGGTTTTAATGAAACTGGCGCGCGTACGATTTTTTTCCGGAAGGGCACCCGCGAAGGTAGGAAGTAACCTTAATTTTACCCTTAATCGCATCTTATCCCAGCCCAAAACTAGAAACTAGTAGCACTTGAAAACGCGGGAGAAGCAAGTAAGATGCGTTCGCTTATACACATGGAGTCAAAGGAATGAACCACTCGATAAAAAGGTGTCCAAGTAAAAAAAGCTTATCTACACACATACACATATCGCTGGGATATCTGTCAAGGAAGTTTTAAACCTTTAAAGGTATTCATTAAAACCCTGGGACGTGTGCACAGCGGATTACTTTATATCCATTCACAGTTTTTGTGTACAACAGTTATGACTTCTCTCTGCTAGGGTTGGGGAGTGCAATTAATATTGCGGCATAGTTCACAAGAATTCATCCAGCCGACCACAACACTGCAAATTGGTTTCATAAAACACAATAAAGCACCACCTTACTTTCTTGCTCGGACTGTTCAATAATAATTCGATTTTCACTTTTTCAGAGCTGTCTTCGTTGTTCCTGACATTTTCGCCGTAACGTACCAAGAATTGTCGAGGAAAAGGTTGTTGTTATTCATCGTTGTAGATGCAATAATAAAGTGTATTATCGTTTGTTTCACGATGTAGTCACTTGAGATGTAGATCGCGACGTTTCGACTGCTTACTACTAGTCTTCTTCAGGCGATAAGGTCGACTGATTGCACGGTATCATTTATATGACAAAGGTCGGCTGTGATTGGTACATTTCGATCCTCCTATTGTTCCATTGTTCCGGCGAGTAGCTAGTAGTAACAGTAGTAACAATAGGAGGATCTCAAGTGACTACATCGTGAGACAAACGATAATACACTTTATTATGTACCAAGAATTATAACGCACGTGCCCAGCCATTGTTCTGCTCATTAAACCTTTTGCTTAGCGACGTTCTCGCTGCCGTTGCCGTCGTGGTTTCTTAAGAAAACATCAGTTTAGTTTAGGTATCATCGACAATATCGAGAAAATATTTTCAGCTATAGCTAAGAAAATGATTTGCAAGTAAAAACATGTTAATTTTTCTTCCTTAAGTGGTAGCAGTGTTAAATTGTTTTTAAGTTTCGACTCGTCATTGTGTGTTTCTCTAGAACACTTCTGGTGAATGATCCTGTAGCGCTGGTCTCTCAAAAGAGATAAAATACCTCCACCTCACCAGGAGTGAAACGAAAACTTCCAGCTAGAATTGTTTTCTGGTCTTTTACTCCACTTGGACGATTGTACGAGAAACCAATCTGTGCATATGAATTAATATTACTATTTGCCTTGTCAGCAATGTAAATATCATGCCCTCCACCAAATGTTGGACCGTAACTTGGATTCATGTAAATTGTTTGTGATGGGTTTTTCACCTTACTCTTAAATGGCCTTAATCCTTCTTTATTGCTCAAAGAATAAATAAAGGCCTTGTCAGTAGTGCGATATCCACCATGATGGCTGGAACTGGCATCTGTATCTCCTACGGTATATAAAAGAAAGAAAAGGGAATGACTGCGAAATCGAAGTGTTCGCTCGGTCGTCTAAAAACGGCGCAATTGGTCAAAATACTCTTTTAATAGAGATTTTCGTCTAGCGCGCTTAATTTTCACGGGCCAAACTGGCCATTTAGATATGGTATACCAAAGCATAACTTTTTCTTTAGAACCTCTTATTTGACGAGATTTTGGTATACTAGAAGAGTTAGGACTCTCTCAAATCAATTGAAATTTGGCAGGTAAATTAAATTGCGATACTAGTATTTTTCAAGTGGTCAAGAGGTAGACGAAACGTACTTACTTCAAAATGAATTTTAGCTCAGAGAAATGATTAAACCGAAAATCACAAGCTGTGAGAATATGAAATCCAGTCAAGTTTCCTTCTTTCTGTACCGGCTTGTTTAAAATGCAGAATTTTGCATAAATTCCATATGCCAACTTGGTTGATTAAGTAGTATTTCGAACTTTCCTAGATTTCACAAAAAAATATGAACTCGCTGGAACTTTTAACCCTCGGACGTACAAGCGAACTCGTACCCCTACCGTGGTATAAGGGGGAAGAGGCTAGGGGGGGGGGGGGTGGTGAGGGGTGGATGGGACCTTCCCATTGGGTTTTCGAGCGAAATAAATTTCATTGACTTGATAGCCCTGGGCTTGCTCTACAAGATAAAACCATTTTTGTTGGTTATGATGTCTATGACGTCATATGACGTTCAATGACGTCATTTGAACCGACATCTTGGATCCGCCATCTTGGACTATTTTCTCAAAAGTCAAGAAATAACGGAAATAATTCATGAATTTGTACAATTTTATGAAGAAAACTGGAAGAGAAAAGTTGATTTTTGGCTAGGCCTACATGAGATTTGATGGCTGCAATAACATCGTCAAAAATGATGGACATGCAGTTGACATATCAAAATTTTCGCAGAGAATGAAGGAACAGCTACTGAAAGTTTAAGCTCATTACAGTAACTTGTATTTTCAAAACTTTGAAAAAAGCTTATAGGGGTGGCATCTACAACCCCTCTCCCCTTGTACTTCCTAGGGTTAAAGTATGTTTCTGAAAATAGTTCACCAAAAGGGTCTTTTGACGTTATAAAGAAAATTCGAATTTTCCAACTTGCTATCAGATTCTCCATATATAGAGGCAGTGGCTCTTAATGACGTAATTTGACGTCAAATGGCAGCATGACCAACAAAAAGTGTGCCATCATTCAAAGCAGGGCCAATGCTATCTATCGAAGGAAAACGATTTGGATATCCCATTACAACGAAAACCTGGAAGGGCCCAATCTCGATCGTTCCCGGGGCCTTTCCCCCAGAAACGCCCTGGGAACAAGTTTGAGGAGAGCCGGCCCTTGTACTCTTGTTGGGTATATGTCTGCATGTACGTCTGAGGGCTGATTTAATATTTCGTTTCCTAGATCTAGTTCAACTTACCACAATAAACATACTTTCCGTTGTAGACTCTGTCCAATGAACACCACAGGGAAGAAAAGTAGCTTCCATCTGTGGTACAGTGGTGATAGGTCTTCCCCTCAAAGTTGAAAGGAAAGTAACAACATTTCCCTGGCGATGGACAAAGACTCCCTGTGAAAGTCAATGATGTTCATTATCTACCAAGGGCTGATTGAATATGGTAATGAATCGAAATCGAGCTGTTTTAATCTCCAGTGCAATGTTCTTTAAAAGGAAGCACAGTGGTGTCAGAGAGTTAGTATGCCAAGAGACCATGATCTTCGATTCGTTAGATCATGGTCTTTTAGTATGGTGGACTCATTACCAAGTGGTCTGGGTTCGAACCCTGGCCAGGGGTATTCTGCTGTACCACTTTGCACTTGGAAAAATTTACCTCTCTCTACCAGATGTATAAATAAGCACATCATATTTCCCTGTCTTATAATTTAATTTAAAAACAAAAAAAAAAAAACAGATTCCAACAAACCAACTAAAGTAACCAGCCACAGACATACAAACTGACTTAATGACTGACACACAGACAGACAGACTGACTGATTGACAGACCGAAAGACACCCAGACAGAACAGTATGCAGTAAAGTACTTGAATGGAATGAGGAGGTAGCATGGTCATTTACCCCATGGAGCGTCTGTGTATCCTCCAAAGACGTACTGATTACTTTCTATGATTGTAACAGTATTTTTCTTTCCGTCACAACGGCTGTGAAAGGTAAAAGCATCCCAACCATGTAAGGAAGCGCGGTAACACAGCTTCCACTCAGAGTCATCCCCAACAGAGGGCCCAAGAAAATGCAGAAGATGAGTGACATAAGATGCATTTTTCGACAGTATTGTCGAGCTTATTGGGAGCTCTGAAATAGAAAGAGAAAGTTTAAAAGTAAGGTCGTGATGGGTTAATAACATCAAATAAAAATACAGTCCAACCTCTCCTCGAATATCCACCTCCAAATCTGTAAATGCTTTTGCATTATGCACAGTTCACTTGCTCGCATGGAGAAAGAGAAATGCATATACATGTTATACCATAATACGGACTCTCATCTACCGCGACGGGGATCTTGTGCAACTGATGAATTTGAAGGATGACGCACTTGTAGTGGGTATTTTTTTTATTTACACACATATTTGTTATATAACAACTTAGTAGTTTCGCATATTTTCCCAGCGAAACCGACCTCACACTTGCAAAAGTAACCTTCGCGTGTACTTTCACATTCACCTCCGTTTTGGCATGGATTCTGCCCAGCGCAAAAATCTATGGCTTCACCGAGAAAACAAAAACAAAACGAGAAAGAATTAAGAAAAACATGTAAATGCAGCTTTAGTGACCAATCCCACTTTTTGGCCAACGGTATGAACGGCTAGGCAGAAATTTTAGCAGAGCGATCCGTCGGTGAGACAGAGGAAAAGTGAGTTCTCTCCAATATTTATAAACTTTCCCTTTCTATTTACATCCACTGACAGAGCCTCAAAGCGTTACAGGTTTTCTTTACCTGCACAGACATGGCCACCCCAATGGCATCCGGCTTTACAAGTGCAAATGTATGGCCCAATAGTATTATTGCACACATTATAACTGTGAATTTTTTTTCCTTGCACTCGTCGATATCTCAGTAACAATATAACATTAATACCCATATACAAAATAGTCAAAAAAATATGTACAGTATTTTGAAATCTTGGAGGTTTTGCGTTACCGTCTTTGTTTATTATATAAATAATAGCAAAATAATATGTACAATGTTTCTACGTATTTCCAATAATAATAATCATAATAATAACAATAGTAATTTTAATAATAATAATAATAATAATATAAATTGAGGGTAGCACACAACAGTAATCACTGAAAACCAGTGGCCTTCATAGAAATATTTACAGAATAAAATTAAAAATATAGAAAGATTATTCATAAATATGCAACGATAATATAAAAAACTAAGATATGAGACACACTAAAATATTAAAAAACAAAGCATTAGATTAAGTCTAAACTAAGAAATTTAAAAATTTAGGTGATAAAATGGTCCACTTCCTCATAACTGTTCATAAAATGTTTAAAATTACTGAGAAATACCTTCCATCCTCAGTCTCCCGTTTTAATCGGGGGCAGACAAGGTTTAATTGAAAAACATTGACGGAAAAATGTCAAACAGCTGCGTGGCACTGGGTAAAGGCTTGCATGAAAGTTGTCAGTAAGAATAATCATGAATAAAAGTACCATATTTCGGGTAATGTTTCCAGACGTTTCGGGCTTGGCCCTTCGTCAGTGGAAAACCATGTTCGTCGAAATCAGTGCAACGTTTAAATAAAGGCTTAACTGACCATGCCAGCTCGTTCTTCCGTTCACGTCTGCATTTCTAACAAACATCTTGGTAAGATACGATGGACACTCCCCTAAAATTGACCTCCGGACAATAACACAGAGGAGGGTTGTAGAATTACTGCTCTCTATCCCAACCCATAAAGCCACCCGAGATGATGGCATTAGTGCCAAATTACTCAGAATTGCTGCACCTGCAATATTACCAACGCTGATTGTTTATCGTTCAAAAAATTATTTCTTACCAAGATCACATTGGTCACCTGTGAATCCAGAGGAACATAAACAGCGGAATCCTTTGCTGGTAAAACCCGTTTGACAGGTTCCGTTGTTCTGACAAAGAGCGTTACCACGAGCATTCTAAATTGACAAAAAAGCGCAATTAAATCGATGACATAAAATCTTCAGCTATTTTTAATCATTACCACGCCCATTGAATTAGGTAAAATACACACACATACCCTTGTGGTTCTTTTTTTTCACAGTAACCATTGGACGTATTCAAAATAGCTTAAAAAACGCGTTTTTTTCTTTTGTTAAGAAGGTGAAGTGGTGTTTGAACATTATGTCATATCTTCGTCCACAAGTGGTTTACTAAATCACTCCGTGCAAGAAGTGGATCAGCTAATTATATATTTATAGTTTTTTTTTTCTTTTTTAACAATGTCTCTTAAGATCGCCGAGAGCTTAAGCAAATGAGGACCGTGGCGATTGAACGAGCACGGACCAAAAAAAAAATGCGTTTTTTTTTATCATTATTATTCGTTTGCACGTCGTCTGGGATGACTTTCAAAAGTAGTTCGAAAGTTATTATTGAGCTATGTAATGACCAATTCGGAGATCCAGCTGTTATATGTCCCAGGAACCCTACGGGGCATTAGGCGTCAAATAAAAGCGTAAAATTTTAATTGTGCCGGTTTCAGATGTTGTCTTTTCTTCTATTAAAATATACTAGAAATTCGAAATTCACGAGCAATTCTCTATGTTAAAATAGAGTAGAAAGTCTTTGAAGGCTCTTTTTCTTGAGCCAAAAAAGTTACTGTACAGTCGGAGCCCTTCATTTAGCACTTTCGTCTTCCCCTCCCCTCCCGGCACATCAACTAGTCAAATATGCGAGGGTATTCGCGTGGAAGGTAGACGACGTTGTCTGTTGAATGTTGATTACTACTTCAATTGACAAATGTTGCAAAAACATTCTTCCGTTTTAAATGTCGACATTTCATTTAAATGCAGAGGGAGACCGGACATGCAAAATTCTGACGTCCTACATACAATTGTTCCATGGTACACGTAGCCTTCTGTTTTCACCAGGTCGTTCTCGTGTTCTTTATGAGTTGCATTGTTTAAGTCACAGTTGTGTGTTCCAGTATATTCAAAATTAACGCTGACACAGTTGTGTTCTAGGTAGCATTGCAGTTCACAAAAAAGCCTGGTCCAAAACTTTGATGGTTCTTATCACGTGATTAATCAATCGTTCCCCATAGAAGAAATAAGAGCCTGGAAACTCCAATTCACGGCATTGATCTGAGAGGTTCAAATAATCTCACATTAGCTCTTTGCTGTTAGCCTACCATTACTGATAATATGTATGGGTAATCAAAACTTAATTAAAGTTAATCAGAAACCCATGACCAGGAACCTCAATCTCACATACTAACCTTGGATTTAACCCTTTCCCGCGCCCTGTCTTTAAAACGAACAATTAGAATGCAATTATAACAATATTCCATTGTTGTCAGGCAAGCCGTATTCGCGCTTTTTAAATAACAATAGAAAGAAGGTTGGCTAATATAAGAGACCAATTTCGTAGATAACACCGGGGAGACAGAAGTTGATGTAAGAGTTCGCATCAGCAAGGTGATAGCAGCTTTCCAACAGCGGAAGAATGTCTTGAGATCATCACTTCTCGGCACCAGCACTAAAATCAGGATCTTTAACACCATCGTGAAGCCTGTATTGCTCTAGGGAGCCGAAACCTGGAGAACCACCGTCGCCACTATGAAAAGAATCCAGGCTTTCATTAACACCTGCCTCAGAAGGATTCTTAAGATACGCTGGCCAGACATCATCAGCAACCAAGATCTGTGGAAACGAAAGAGACGGCCACACCCTTCGGAAGTCCTCATCTAACAGCACAAGGCAAGCCGTCACCTGGAACCCTCAGGGGAAAAGGAAGAGGGACCGACCAAGAAACTCGAGGCGCCGTGACCTAGAGGCAGACATGAGGAGAAATGGCTACACGTGGGGAGAACTGCAACGACTGGCCCAGGACCGTGATGACTGGAGGGTGCTCATTAGTGGCCTTTGCCCCAGACGGGGCTACAGGCAAGATGATGATGATGAAAATTCAAACTAAAACAATAAACATCAGTACGAGGCTCTGGGGAATAACTTTAGAGTTTGTGGGGTTTATTCCCCAGAGCCTCGTGTTGAGGTCTATTGTTTTAGGCTGAAATTTAATATATCGAAATTGTTCTATTCGAAGCAAACTTCAATGTTGTTTCTTCGTGCGAATAAGTTCTTCTTTAGAGAGCAATGACGGGGGAGGTTGTGACCCAAGTACTGCTGGGTGTTGTCAAGTAGTTTTGCGCTTCTTGGTAATCCTCGCGTATTCTTATCGCCACCATCCGAGATCGCATAACATAGTTCTCAATCTCTGTTTTCACCCTGAGAACGACCTTCTCCAAAGAATCCAAAGAGCTCTAAAGCTTTTCTTAATTAATAAGCTATTTCATCAGACTAATCGAACAACATACGGCTCCCGATCGCGAGCGCGAGCACGATTCGATGTTTAATTTAAACACTTGACAACTCCAAGATCAGGAGAAATGTTTATTCAACCTCAAACAAGTTCTCTGGGCTGTAAAAAGGGAAGGAATACCCCTAAATGTTCAATAAAACAGACGAAGGACACGAGAATATGCGTCGACATCGCAGGCTATTTTTAACCGTAAAATTGAGCCCAGGTGGTCCGCGACGAAAACAGTATTGCTCGCGGGAAATGCTGTTTCATAAATAGAAAGATACGGGAAAGGGTTAATTGAATCAAGGGTATAATTCATATGGAGACTCTGGAGTTTTGGGTTCCTGTGAGTTAATTTAACGTCATTCCCGTTAAAATAGAAGCCAAAGTAACTATTGCCCAATAACCAGTAACCAGTACCCATTATCGAGTAGAGAAAAGAAAATAACGGTGGAGATGTTAATTTATAGCGTGAAAGGTGTAAGAATAACGGGCTAATTTAATAGCGGAGCTCCGGCGGCCCGAAGGGCCGCCAAGCGGAGTCCCATAATCATATGGGAAACAAAAGGAAATCCATGAATGAATTTTCTCATGGTTTTCATGGCTAGCGGTATTGCTCGTGGGCGCGTACGCACGTCGACGACGACGACGACGACGACGACGACGACGACGACGACGACGACGACGACGACGACGACGGCGACGGCGACGGCGGAGTTGCTCAACATGGCGGCCATACTCCAGCTAATAGGTCGACAGAGACATGCACCCTCGGTCTCTAGCAGAAGAATGCCATTTTTCTTGGCGGGATTTTTAAAGAAAAGAAAACGCATTTCTATTTGTTATGTCGACAAATGATAGCGGAGGTTGATCTAATGTTTTTAAGATAGGGTTGCACTGAAGGAATTAAAAAGAAAGCAAGAATTAACAGGCAAAGAAGTAGCGAAGAAGATCGCGAAAAAGAGCGGGCCAGCGCTGGGGAAGGAGGCGAAACAGTACTGAACAATGGCGTGAATTATAGCGAGTCAAGGGCTAGAGAAAGGAAGTGAAATAATACCGAACAATGCCGTTAACCAAAGCTAACGAGGGCCATAGATAGGATGTGAAAGTACTCAGAAGACTGCAGTGCCAAGTTTTTTAAAATTCGCGCGTTGTGACGCTGTGCAGCCGTGCAAGAAAAGTCACATGATTTGGTCAGGTGATGAACAAGAGAAATCAAACATGTCCGAGTGTTACAAAACAGTAAACACAGCGGGAAAAAGTGGTTGATTCGTTGATCTGTCAAAAAGATTAGTTCAGTTCAGTCTTCACAACTTTTGCTGCAAGTTTCTGCCTGGAAGATTTACACTGGCCGAACTGATGTTGCTAACTTGCGGTAAGTGACTTTTGCTGTTGCGTTTGCTATGAAAATTAACAAGTTGCCTCAGCGATATAAGCTTATTTTCAATTGGAATCCTTTGAAAGTCTTCCTTATTTGAAGCCATGTTGTGAGACAATTTATAAATTGCATCGTTTTAATTTCTCTCATCTCTAAACAATAGCAAGTGAATCGCTTTGTGGAGGTTGTTGTAAGTTGTAAACAAATTAAGCTTTCTGTCGATTTTCGTCGTCAACCTAAGCTTATAACCCCACGTCTAAAAATAAGCTTAACCAAAACCGTATTTGTAAACACGGCCGGGCGAGTTTTGAAGTTTTCTCTGTGTTAGTTGGCACAGCCGCCTCGTAGACAGCTAGAATTTCTTCTTCTGTTGTTGAAAACCAAGAAAGGTGTACAAACAGGATTTGCTAAATTTACTTTCAACGTTCCTATGGGAAGATTTGCATATTGTGATTACAAAGTATGCAGATTTCCTCGTTTTGTTAGTTCAGTTTATTCGGTTTGGCGAAATGCTTGGGTGAATTCCCAGGTTAATTTGGCTGAATACTGGCAAAGCTACCGCCGATAAAATGACTGCAAAGCTAAATTAAGCCTTCGGCAAAAATGCACACTGTAATATTCAAATTTAAGCGTGAATAATGATTAAACTTTTAACACTGCAAGGTTAAACGATTTTCTTTATCCTCTCTTTCTTTCGGTTACCTTTCAATGAGAAGGATTTGCTTTTGATACTCAGATGAAGTGATATGCATAATTATTGTGTTTATAATGTAGATTTCCTCGTTTTATTTTGTTGTCTGTCCAATTAGTTCGGTTTGGTGAAATGCTTATATAGTCCAAATGTCGAGTAGACGATTGTGCATGTAAATCCTGTGTGCAAATAAAGCTCTACTTTCATTTTGATTTACTATTTCATTTTATTAGTGCCACTGCTTTTGGTTGGGGGTACATGGGTTATTCCCCAAATATGCAGTATTTACACTTAATATGGAAATGTCCCTCAAAAGTGAGATAGTACTAATGGAAAAAAAAAAATGCGAAGAGCTTTACTCGGTAAATTGAACAGTGTAAATGACATTTACATACTTAGAAAAAATTTAGGGAGTAGAAGTTCTTGCCCTGACCATTTCTCGGTAATAGAAATAAGTTTTACATACATACATACATACATACATACATACATACATACATACATACATACATACATACATACATACATACATACACAATTTAGTTGGTGAGAGCGCTCTCCTCTCTCCACACACACACACTCTCTCTCTGCTCTTTTCTTCACACTAATTTTGTTATTAACTACATTGTAACTCATTAACCAAATGTCACTCACTGTTTTCTTTGTTGTGCATGCATACTTTTTTTTCTCGTCAAAGAAAGTTTCAGTTTCTTCCTGGCTGTTTCCTTTGTCCTGTCCAGTACCAATTCCTTTGTAATATAATTTTGTGAATTCTCTATTCTCCTTAAATTTTATCTTGTCAGGGTGATAGAATGCACCCTCAGAGTGTTCAATCATTGTTTTCAGTCGCTACAATTTTCAGGAAAAAAGCAATAGTTTTCTTAATTTCCTTTTACTTTGTGTTAGGACCTTTTAGCATGCTCGTAATTGACCCATGGGCATAATTTTGAATAAAGTAAAGAATTAGATCTGTTTTAGTGTTAAGTATTTTTAAATTATTATGAATTACATGTAGGCATTTCTTTTTAGTTTTTAGTTTTTATTTTAGTCACATGTGATGTTTTATGATTTTACCGACATATACCATGTAAATGTAAATAATACACTAGAATTAGCCAATCAGAGTGTGCATTATATCAGCTTTAAACACAAACCATATGTAATAAATGTATGTAAATGATATTTTTATGACAGAGAACTGGACAGGGCAAGAACTTCTCTTTCTTTTGTAAATTTATACATTCATTCCTCTCATTGCTGTCAAAATGTCTTAGGAACCTTCATTTTTGATAGTCCATTATTTTCCTCCGTACGTAGCACAGAAGCTCACAAAATCCTAACTAATAACCAACATGTGTGTATCTCTGGCCTTTGCTGTGTACTACGTGTATATTCTGTTATCCTGTCTTAACTGCTAGAAACAATTTTGACAGAGCTGTTTCAACAGTTTCACTTAAATTAATTCCCAGTAACAGCGCTACATGTGGCAGTGTTATTGGGTATGAACTTTATGAAGGGTTTAAATTTTTATTTTTTTATGATTACAGGAGACAACAAAATATACATGTGTATACATAACCTGATGTTGGTGTTGGTTGCGAATCGTAGTTCATAATAGTCATCCTATTACAGGTAAGGGGGAAAAGTTCTGAGAGTTTAGAACATCTCTTCCCCCAGCACACCTTCTGTCTACAGGTGCAATTATTGAGAGGTTATATATATATACGAAGAGTAATGTAAAGTTATAAACTTAACATTAAAATCTGACATTTGAATGCCTCCTTTGCTAAAATTAGTCACGATTTAATTGTTATCACTCCCTGTGAATTCATAGAGATTTCAGAGGCAAATTATCACCTAATGTGGAAGTCCTGTCTTCAAGTTAGGGAAAATGACATAAAAAAAGTTACAGTGAAAGTAAAGAGAATTGTGAATGTTGATGTGGTGTACTTTGTACATCATGTAAAGGTATTTGGTGATTGCCAAAGGCATAACATTTCATGCATTGCTTTTTCAGGACAAATTATATAACAGTGATGTTTTAAGGTGTGATCACAAAAATAGTGAGTACAATGTCCAGGCAGTACCAGTTTATGGAAGGCATATGCAGACAGTAAGAGGAACTGTAAGCATTACCGGGTAAGTTTGTTTTATGCTTTTGACTTCTTGTACTTGGATTTTTTGTCATTTCATCACAAGAATAGGTGATGAAAGATGCAATAGTTGTTGCAGTTTATTTTTGAAGGCAAACTTATAAGTCTGCCTAAGCTGGATAACAGCCATGCGTAAACTGAATGTAAAGCAAACACTCTGTTAAAGGTGGGGCAACCCTAAAACCCAGAAACTGGAAGCCGGAATCCAGAATGAAAAACTGGAATCCAGTAACCGGAAACCAGAATCCACAAATCGAAGAAAACAAGTTCTTCAAATACTCGAAAATTGTTTTGCTTAGGTTTTTGCCTGTAAAAAATAAGCGGCCAAGTAAAAAGGACCTCAAACTGACACAAAAGTTCCCCATCTGTCGAAATTCGTGCAACCGTTATTTCTAGTGAGGGCTATAATTATGAGAATCTTAGTCAAGTGCGTCATAATGTAATTCTAAGCACCCCGAGAGCATCTAAAATAAGCTTGCTGGCAATTAACTGCACGGCCATGGGCCGAGCGCGGTTCGTGTTCTACCAGTGTTTTTTTTTTTTTTTTTTTTTTGTGGTCGGTGACCAGACCCAAACTTCCTCTCAGCCAAATTTTGAATCATGCAACCTGTGATGTTTATTCGCCATAAGCTGTTGAAACATTAATACAAGGACAATGTTACGGATATTGTTTTCTTTATTTGTGTATAATATATATTTTCTTCTGGTTTTATCAAAGCGTTGGATTCAAAGGGAAATAATGAATACGCTAAAAACGCTAAAAAAGGGTATTACGTCAGCCATGGAATGCGCTGACATTGCAGCTTTCATTTTCGCTACATGGCAAATACACTGTAAGGTCATGTTTACTTTGCAAGTTTATTTTGCCAGAAGCGATGGTCATTAATTTATGTGCAATTTTGTGAGTATTTCTTGTGGGTTTCAGCAAATGAAGCGAATTCTTTGGCTGTTTCATCGCAGCGAGTTAAGAGATTTGAAGAAAAATTAAGTATTTGCCAAGGTAAACAAGAGCTTGCCAGAACTTGCAGTGTTTAAGTCAGTGCTAGGAGAAAAAACACAACCGTTCCAAAATTAGCTGTGGATAACGTAAACCCCCCTGATTGTGTGACTTGCGTGACCACTTCAAAGCGCAAGCAAATTAAATTTTGACGTTTCAGGAAGAAAGCTGTTTATCAAAAGCATTATTAATAGCGTGACACTCGTTTCCTTTTGTATCATTCATGGGCATGTCCCGAGCAAACTTCCAGATTAAGACCATTACATCATCATAGATTTCGCAAAGGCTAAGACTGATGGTGCAATAAGATATGACACAGTTTGTGTTGATCAAGTGATGTGTTTACAGTAATCAATGAATCATCAAGGACTGCTCTGGAATGTGCACTGCGTTGTGACTGTAGTATTAACAAAACAGTTAAATTTTAAAAGCGTGGTTATAAGATTTAAAAGATCTTCTTGCCATTTTGTTTAATAAGTGATCTGCAATTTACCGCAGGTATAAATTTACCATTTATGTCTAGTAGATACTGAACAAGATAGAAAATGTCATAGAGAACAGGATGTCTGTCAGTGGCAGCCCCCTGTACATTGACGGTCACGCCCCCCACTTTCGAAGTTCAAAGGCTAACCTGGCTCATCTTAATATAATATTTGATTTGTCCAACAGATACCAAACTAGTTCCGGATCAACACTATTTCCACACTGATACTGTGACAAATCAGCATTTCATATTCTTGGCGGCCATCATATTAAAACAATTTATAGAAATGTTGCACACTTACCTCTGTCTGCTTCTCACTTGCTAACAGATCGGACCACATGTTGTTAAAAGATGCTTAAAGACTGCCAGAAACTCACCAAAATAGCTTGTTGTTATTGTGCTACTCACCAGTCTTCTCATAGCAATTTGATCTAGACAAGAACTGCACTCTCACCAGAGCCAGATTGAACAAAAGATGGGTAACTAAGCCTTTGAGCAGGCTCTTGTGTTTGGGCCGGGGGCATGAGCGGTAAAGCTGCATGAAGGCACTTGCTGACATGCCAATGCAGAAAAACACTAGACACTTATTTAGCCTGCTCAGGCACTAGAGACAGGTAGTAGAGCCTGCTCGCAGGCTATGAGTAACTCTATCCACCTGAAAAATCACTAACCCTGACTGGAAAGTGATTACCCAATGGATAGCTTTATCCAGCTTTTGAACAATTGGGCCAGATGTATAGCTAAGGGTTGTTCAGAACTAGTCAAAATTTTTTTAGCAATTACAGTTTGTAGCTGAAGTAAAGCCAAGAAAGTAAATAACAGCAAAATAGTTTTTCCCCATATTTATTTATTAGACATTGCTGAAGTGAATTATTTCTATCATCATTCATAATATCTGGATTCAGGATTCTAGTTTCCAGTTCCGGATTCCGGTTTCCGGAATCAGTTTTTTAGGGTTGTCCTTAATGATGTATATGCATGTTAATCTTGAATAATCTGAAATTTCAGAGAGGTTAAGAATATCATATCATATCCATGATGGTTCTGTATCTGTTGGTGTGCAACGATCCTCACCAATATTTCAACGTAATGATGTACAGTGTATATTAATTAACCAAATTATGCTGTTTTAGTTGACCAATGCTACTCTTGTAATGTGATGTTGAAGCCCACAAATTGACAAACATGCCCAGTGTCAACTTGTCAAATATATGAAGTGGCCAGACAGTCTAGATTACAAAATTTTCTGAAAGTTGGAATTACCAGGTAAGATATTTCTTAAACATTATTTTGTAATTAATGATTTCTCAGACATTGTTTTCTTCAAGAAAAGATTCATACCCCACATGGAGGTTTTTTCTCTATTAGAGCTCTATCTTCCTGATACTTTAATTTGGAATTTTTGAAGACTGGCCATGAATGGGTGTTAGGTGTGAATATCTTCTGGTACTGCACATTCAGATTTACATGTAGTAAACAAGAACATCAGTATTTATCCTGACAAACTCTGATTTTCTTTTGGAAGCTGAACTCATATGCAGTTGTACAGTTATATGTACAACCAAACAGCCTGGATGACCCTTTGATTGGGACTGGGCACATTGTTGTAACTTGCAATGTTCCAGTTTCTTGTTTAAAGCAAACTGCATTTGATCTCAAAAGCAAGTCGCCAAGCTCATTTCAGTTAGTAAGTTTTCTTTGCATCTCAGGGCAGAGCCTGCCACTGTGAAAGTTGGGGTACCAGCCCGGGGGAGGTACTTTGGGAATTTCTGGGTGGGGATTTGCCGCTGGTACCCTGGAACCCTTAGCCTATACTAGAGCTAGTTCAGCTGAATTTTGCTACCCTATACTAGAGTGAACTCCCCAAATCCCCCTAAATTTAAACTTGCTGATTTGATTTTTTTATATTTTTGAGTGGCAATTCCTGATTTCCTTAGTCTAACTAAAATCTTCAACCAACTAGTCAATTTTGTGAAAATGATATCCTACTCTAGACCCAAACACTCTGATTTATATACCCTATCCTAGAGTAAACTGCTTGAAAACCATACCCTTCACAGCGGCACATACCTATATAGCCCATATATGGCAGTGCCCCCCCCGGGGGTACCAGCCCCTAGCATTTGATTCACTAACACTGAGTAAACAACTAACAATAAAGTACACTGTATATCAAAGAAAGGAATGTCATCTGTTTGTGTGTAAAGATTATAATAAATTATAATTGATATGTTTTTATCTGAATAACAGTGGTGTTCAAGTAGCAGCTACAGTATGATTACATGTCTGTTCCTGTCATTCAATATATGAACAGTTTACACATGGGCAGCCTGTATTAAGACATCGAAGATTTTCAAAGCAACCATGGCCTGGTGAGATATTTCTGAAGAAATATAAATTTAAAGTCCTTATGATTGCTTATAGGCATTGATTTTTATTGTAAACAATATCTTACTGAGTGTATTTTTCTTGTGTACTAATTGTTGTAGAACACAGAGATCACTATAAGTATGACAGAGATATTAAAGTGTGAAAAGTTCTATAAACAAATGCATGCAGGAACAAATTAATTTATGATGGATGCAGCTTCTGAGAGATCCCCAATGTTAATGGAACATACACCGTACATACATGCAAAAGAGTTCAATAATTTATTACTTAAGATTGCAATGATTTGTTTGGTTTCTCTGTATTTACAGACAACTTGATGGGATTATAATTTCTGCACCAAGGTCATTGAATAAACTGGCTTAGAAGTTGAGTTCTGCAACCCATCCTGTGTGTTGTAATATCATGGCTGCAACATTGTGACAGATACACTGTATTACATTATTAAGAAACACATATATTAACTAATTATTTAAGGTGCCTGTTAAATTAATCAGTTTTTCTTAGAGATAATTTACTCATGGTTTATTTAAATAATTGCTTTTTTGGCTTTAAAGTGATATTTATCGTGTTTGTAAATCAATTTTGTGATAATCTGCATTGGACATGGCATAAATTGATATTTTGCCAACACGAAATGGAGACAGACAGCCTTGCCATTCGCAACGTCCAATAAGGCTAATTTGTTCTCTACTGTTGTACAAATAGTGTTCTCTTGTTTATAAATTATTTCAATCTGTTGTTTAAATGATTGCCTCGTAACCCCTATGTCCAGTTTGGTGCATGTAGGATATTGATGTATTGTTTATCCATTTTGCTGTAAATTATCTTAATTGATGTGTCAATCAAAACATATCTTGGATATGCTGGGCTCTTCTGACAAATGTACCCATGCCTGATAACCTTTGAGTGCATTTGGTTGTGTAGTGCAGACAAAATACATGTACATAATATAACTTACTCTTAGCTTGCTTATAATTCTTGGTATAATTTAATCATAGCAAAATTAATTAATGGAACCCAATAACAGCTCCTGTAGTCCACAATCTCAGTCAAGAAGAAGAACAAATCACATGGAAATTGAATAATAAAATTATTATTAGAAGCCTACGCAAGTATTCATGATCACCAAAAAAAAAAATATCACAATTACCATTCATGCGAGAGTGATTTTGCTTATTGCAAACCCTTTCAGCAGGAGGAGACTCCAGACAAAAGTGAAGATGGCTAAATGTATCTTTGGGGACAAGTTAGAAAACAAAACTTTCCAACTTTTCACATATGTATACTATTTTG
Organism: Orbicella faveolata; assembly: GCF_042242905.1. Lineage (NCBI taxonomy): Eukaryota > Metazoa > Cnidaria > Anthozoa > Scleractinia > Merulinidae > Orbicella > Orbicella faveolata. Next base: position 10,107,997 of record NW_028301563.1, on the reverse strand, counting down.
GTATTTTTGCGAGATTTCATTTGGTAGAGATTTAAGGACTGAGTATTGTAACCGCTGCATTTCAATCAGTCCCCACAGCAAAAAAATGTTTAAACTTCTTTTGTGTGGGAGTCCCCATGTTAACTAAGAAAGAATATAATGATTAATAACAATGTCTTGTCTTTCTGAATAAGGTAGGAAAGAACAGGAAATGCCACCAAAAAGCACAGAAGACAGTTCTGTTATGTGATCAAGATTTTTAGTGGCTTCCCAGAAATCCTTGAAATCATGGCTCTATATTTCACAATCACACCATCTTACACCTCGATCTGCTGATGTGATCCTATTTCCAACTGAAACTATTAAATAGTTCGCAATTTACCTCACATACATGTTCGATTATTTTCATTAGTAACAGCATTCCGAAAAAATACTGAGGAGTTCCGCTTTTAGGCTCGGCTAAATCTATATATTATCATATGATATAGTGCGTGATAAATTGTCCTCAGGTCCCCTCACTATTCAGTTATCACTCACTAACCAGCAGAAACACAGTGGTCTTAAGTTGGACGACAACTGGTTTTAGGATCGCCAAAACCGGTTTTGAGTAGGACAAAAACCGGTTTCGGGTTTCAGCAACAAAAACACGGTTTTGGGATCAGCAAGAACCGGTTTTGAGATCGGGAAGAAACGGTTTTGGGATAAGCAAAAACCGGTTTGGATTCGGCAAAAACCGCTTTTGGATTCGGCAAACATCGGTTTTAAGATCAGCAAAACCGGTTTTAAGATCGGCAAACACCGCTCGGTTTTGGGATCGGCAAAAACGGTTTTGAGATCGGCAAGAACCGGTTTTCATACAAGACAGAAACCGGCTTTCAGATCGAAAAAAAAATAGAAAAACTGGTTTTGGGATTGGCAAAAGCTGGTTTTGATATCGGCAAAACCAGTTTTAAATCGGCAAAAACTGGTTTTTATATCGGCAAAAATCGGTCTTGGAATCGTAAAAACTGGTCTTGGAATCGGAAAAACTGGTCTTGGGACCGAGAAAAACTGGTTTTGGGTTCTGCAATAACCACTGGATTTTCCTCAAAACCGTTTTTTCCGATATCAAAAGCGATTTTTGCCGATCCCAGAACTGTTTTTTGCCCATCGCAAACCAGTTTTTGCCGATCCTAAAACCGGTATTGAGAACAGTAATTATCGGTTTTACGATCGGCAAAAAAACCCGTTTTGATAGCGGCGAAAATCGGTTTCGGCATCGGAAAAAAAACGGTTTTGATATTGGACAAAAACTGGTTCCGGGACCGGGAAAAATCGGTTTGGAATCTTAAAAATCCACTGGGTTTCGTTGGTTTCTTCTGACCGTTGGCGTAACAATTTTTCTCATTCACGTACACGGAAAGAATGCTGAAATTTCGCGCCTAATTTAATCAGTATTTTATTGCCCATGTTTCTAAAACATAGAAAATAGGCGAAGAACAACTGAAAAACAAGTAAAAGCAGTTTTTTTTTTGTTTGGTTTTTTTAAATTAAGACATGAGATACCAAGATTTGGAACACATATATGTCGGCTAAATTATGATTTCCATGGAAACATAAAGGTCCTTGCACAACAGTAAATCCCGCAAATTATTCCCAGATATATTTATTTAAACGTCGTCAAATTTGGAGATCTATGCCTCATTTTTTTAAAAGTTTTTCTAATCCTGCAAAGTTGACAGTTTCTTGGCAATTTAAGATACTTTTTAATGCTCTCTAGCGGCAGGATAAACAGTCCATTATTATATGTCACACCTGTAAAGAAAACCTTTCTGTTGCAAAATTATCACGACTGAATTGAGAATTAAACAGTTTACCCTCTAAATGTGGCGTAAAAAGCAAAAAAATACACAAGAATAGATGAAAAATGATAAAGAGAAGTCAATTCGGGCTGTTAAACGTTTTAACCATTGTATGGTTCTTATCGAATACGATCAATTGCGCTTTCCTTCAAAATCCGCGTAAAAAAAGTTTCCCCACTGAGACATTGTTCTAGAAAAATATTCTTTCGCTTTAAATAAGAAGATTTTATGAGAGGAAAATGATAGGTAACGCGAATAACTGATGTAAAACTTTCGTCGTCAAAAGATTCATTAAGTTTGGCGACCTACTACACCAGAATAACAAGTAATTATGACAAGACAATTTTTAAGCCTTAAAGAGCGAGACAAACTATAATATCGAGAATTTCAGATACCCCCATGCTCAAAAACCCGCAAAAATGTTTTAAGAGCGTTATAAAAGCGATAGCGGCTTGTCTAGCTGATGCTTTGAAGGCATTAACGCAGGGGGGTTGAAGGGGACTTCATTTAATGAAGCTTAAAAGTTCATATCTTGCCTCTAGCGCAATAAATTATTAGAAAACAGATCAACATTTACAAGACTTACCATCCAAACAGCTCAAAATAGCTTTGAAGGAAAAAAGAAGAAAACAGATTCAATGATGTGTTGGGAAGCCCATATCGGAGTAGCTAAATGTACTTTGAAGGTTTCATGGCGCAAAATATTGGGCACAATATTAAAATTCAAATAAACTGCAGCTGCAGGTGTGTTAATTCAGATCTGAGAGTCGTACATGACAGGTCTGTCAAGGCGCTTAGCAGTTGTTTTATTACTTGCTCTAATGAAAGCCTTGGGCTTGTTGTCATAACGCGGTCAAACTAATATAGGCAAGAACAGGTACGAGCTTAACCTATCAGGATTATCAGGAGAGTTACTTGAATCGTTTGGTGAAAAAACACAACTTGAGCTAATTACTATTGGTAGTTTGCCGGCACAGAACTTAGAGATGCAATGCGTATTGGAAACCACTACAAATCACCATGAATGAGAATATAACAGTTGTCAGACGGACAAAAAATGATCTCACATTAGCACGTGCAGGTGGCAACTGTTATAAACAACCGATTAAATTTAGCAGAAATATCAATCGAAATCAAGTAGTCCGACGTTGTGATGTTTCTAACAGGAAAGGAAAGGGTGAGGATAGAGTCTGTTCGTAGGTCAGAGGATGGTGTTCGTTGATTATTAACACTTCTTTAGTGAGACACTGTAATAATTTGTTTCGGCATGCACTTTTCTGAGTACCGTATAGTTCCTAATTAAATTCAGTTTTGCGTTCTGCGCTTCACGAGTATGTGTTTCTCAATTGAAGAGTTAAAAAAGCTAGGTATGCTGTGCAACGCGTTGTAGATGTCGGTGTGTAACCGATATAGTCCATATCGCTTGAACCGCATTGTGACTGATGATTTCAGCTCCTTGGGTTTTAACATGCTTCTGATCGATTTTTCGGCTTAGGAACACGGGTTTTAAAAGTATTCCGTCTTTGTTGCTAAGGAACTGTAGTTGTTTCGTCGTGCTGTTGGCCGATCTCTGATGCTAAACGGAATGATGATAATTGCGCTCTTATCGTTTTTAATGCAATTCCCCTTTAACACGCTGGATCTGCCGTCAGTGGCTTGATTGTTCGTGAATCTCTTATCAATTACGTTTGTAGGGTTGTCGGGAGGTGTGAATATAGGCATGAAAGAAGTTTAGAATTGGGAATTATTTCAGGTCCAGTCAGGAATTGACATTTAACAGTACAGTTATTATTTTAGTTATTATTTAGTTATTTAAGTACACGTGGAAGGCAATATTCTACACCATACACCGGCACTGAGATGGAAGATTGTTTTGCAGAAAAAAAAACAAAACAAAAACACAAAAAACAAAATAGCAGTTTGATTTAATTAGCAAAGATCAAGAAATCTTCCGGTGATGCCATTTGATAATGCAACCCGAAACTGGAAGTAATTTTATGACAACGTAGCTACTCTAATTCAATGACGCGAACTGGAATTCTCAGGGGCTCTTGTATTCTGGGCAGAGCGACTAATTAATCACGTGATAAGAACCGTAAATGTGTTGGACCAAGAACACACAAACATGACTTGAACAATACAACGGATAAAAAATAAGCATGGCAAGGACCAGGTGAAAACTGCCGCCTACTTACACCATGGGACTAATGTAGGTGAAGCAACTAGGCATTTTCCGACAGAGACCTCTGCGAGGTGATTTTCCGATAATAGTGCAACGAGACAACCACTTGTAAAGTTAACTTATATTCAGTTCACTGTGCATCATTGTTTGATCACTAACGGTCTTTTTCTTTGTTCACACAGATGTAAGCATAGAGCTACACCTCACCAGCACTTCCAAAAATTTTACCTTTTTTTCTGGGTTTCTTTTACGGTTTAAGCAAACGTGGTTAGGAGAGGGTTTCGATCGATGGAGTTTAATTGATAGCTGAGAAGTTTGGAATTGACGAGGTGCAGATGACCGAGCGGCAATCAAATCTTCGCAGTTGAATTCATACTCATTACTCCCACCTATTTGCGCAACTTTAAAATCGGCGGCAGAAAGAATCAGGTGGCCATCAAATGGCGAGCCACCAAAGAGACCGACACTTTTCACAGTGCCAAGCGTGCGAGTGTTTCTATTTTGTCCAAGGTACTATTTCACCTCACACTTTGGTGTTTCGAAATTTCTTTCTGTTTTTGACGCAGTCAACTGTTTTTCTCCGACACGGGCAAAGCCACTCCTCCTCCAATATCCAAGAGATAATGTCAAAGCTGTTTGTGCAAGGCTTTCTTTGGCTTCGTCCAACTTTTCCTGCTCCATTAGAGATATTGCAGCCACGCTACGTGAACGGGAGTGGGTGCCAATGAGGGTATAGATGCTGCCATGGAGTACTTTTCAACTGTTCTGGTGAAGGATGCCAAGCTAGCACTTGAGTAAACATACGATTTGAAACAAAAAATTGCCAGACATTGCAGGTTTATTAACCAAAAGCAAACCAGAGAGGTTTTGATGCCCATCATTTGTGAGGTGACTGGTCCCTGCTAAGGTAAGAAATTGTTACAATTAAGACATTTCTCAGTTATTGTCTCTCATGCAAGTCTATGTCTTGTAAGGCAAATAAATTCAATTAATAAACAGTTGTTCAATAGGAACGGGCCGTCTTTTTTTAACAGGGGGAGGGGGGAGGGTGGAGAAAAAGCCTCTACCTGTTCCTCTACGTACTTGCTTCACTGGTATGTAGCTAATATAGGAGTTTCATCTATGCTATTCTTTTAAGGTAAAGCCTTGTAACTTAGTTCTAGGATGTCGAAGCAATGATAATGGAACTTACAGGGTATATCTTACATCTGAGGACGTTTCCTTTGAAAGCCTGAGATGAGGACTTCATATCACGTGGTCAATACACCTAAGTCGTTATCTACAGGCAAGAGCAATCGGCGTCAATTAGCCATCTTTGTATTTACTTAGTTTCAAAAAAGCCAAAAAATTTTGAAACGGAGATTTTCGAAAACGACGACGTTAGGATAATCGTGGTTTCCCTGACCGGGTTTTCCTCAAACACAATTCTAAAATGACCGGCGATGGTTGAGTTTTTATATTTCTCCCTCGTAGTGTGATGGCGTCTTAATTTTATGCTTTCCAAATTAACAGATTTCTATGTAAGCACTTTGTCAACGTACGAAGTAGTTTAGGCATGAATGAAAGTTATTATTAAGGTTACAGTATACCTTCAGATCGGCAATTTTCTTCAAATTTGGATTTTTGGTTCAAAGTAATGGTTGAAGAGTAATCTCTAATTTCTGAAAACAAAATTGAAAAAGACTCAATATTGGCGGAGAAATGGAGGTTTTACGTTACGGCCGGAAGTAAAAGTTCCCTTTTGATTGACAGCCCTATAACGTGTACGCAATCAACCGAGACTACTTTCGCGGGAATATATGGATACCACGAATTGGCTGGCTACTCAGATCCAAGCATTTTTCGTATTAGATGTAATTCTATTAAGTTATAAGTAAACATGGACCACGGAAAACTCTGTTTACCAGTTCGAAAAAGCGAAGAACGAATGAAAACACATCAATGAGTGAAGAAGCGAAAGTTGGCCTCGCGGATGAAGCTGTAGCTATCGTATCAAGCGGGCAAAAAGATCGAGTCAAGAGTAAAGAAAGATTCTGTAAAAGTTTGGGAACTCGACAGCTATAACAGCGACGTGTACATTGACTCTTTTGTTGAGTCCGATACCGATGAGTCGCCCAACTCATTGAGATCCATTGGAATATTATCCATGCACATTTGCTCCGCCACGCTTTCTTTTGTTCAGTTTGTTCTCGTCGCCCAGCCACTCTAGCGTTCGTATCCTTTTTCGTCTTCCCCATTTTGCCAGACCAGCTTCAAGAAAAACCGAGCTACAGAAAAATTATCTCTCCGCCTTGAGCGCAATGCGAAACACAAGGGTTTTTTCGAGATTCACGCGTAAATTTCACCGCGAGTTAATGGTAGTAAATTTTCCAAGCGCTGATTGGCTCAGTGATCTGAGAACCCAGTTGAAGGCGTTTGTGGGCGGAGTTTGTTTGCGAAGCAAGAGATTTTTCTTCGCGCTGTTTTCTCGAATAAATTTTTTCGCTTGAAGCAGACACTTTAAAGAGTTACAACTCAAAGGGGATTTGTTTGATTGCCCTCAAATTTGAACAGTAGCTAGATTAACATATAAAAACCAAAAACGTGTCTGCGAATTGTTTATTTCGAAATATTTTTTCTCCGAGAGCAATTTTTGTACGATCACTTCACATTTTTTAAATCCTATTTTGAAAATGTTCTGTGACTTTTTACTGCAATTGAATATGGCAAAACGCAGACACGCTTTTTTAGCGCTTTTTGTCCTGAAACCGAGGAAAAAAATAAATTGGCGAAAAACAAAATTCGCTTTGACTTGTAGCTTCCAAAAGGTGATTAGGACGCTCGCATTTAGTGGCCGTGAAAAAATCGGCACTTCATTTTATTTCAAAATTTTTGGTATGGTTTGATAGCCAGCTCTATAAGCTTTAATTTGATATAGGGGTTTAGGTATCTACAGCTTAAACCGGACGCGCTACATCGCTTGGACGTGAGACACCCCTGAAGGTATACGGTAACCTTAAGGTAATTCCCCTGAAATACAACTGCACATAGATTTTTGTTCAACCTTAACCGTAATAGATTTTATATTTTAGGGGTTCGGAAAGTTAAAAAAAAAAAAACATCATATTATTGAAAATAGATTGGTGTTCCCTTGTTCCCAAAAATCTACTCAAGAGTTCCCTTGTTCCCTGAAAATAAACTGAACATATCCCCTGTTCCCTGAAAATACATGCTCCAGTTCCCTTGTTCCCTAAAACCCCTGGGAGGGGCTCAATACTTTTAATCTCATCGTATTTAGTTAAAGGTTTTTGCTTACCTACTTACTTATCAGATGGGAATTAGTGATAAGGGGATTTATTAATGATCGGATGAGATTAAACTGGAAGCAGGGTACGTATGTTACATCCATGTACCCCCCCTGGGAGGGGCTCAGTATTACATGCTTGAGGGAGCGTGACGGCACCGCGGAAATACGTTTTTTGACGTCACAGTAACTGGTCAGTGGTCATCACCATCGGGCTGTGTTGTCCTTCGATCGATCAGTTCTCTGAGATCGGTGTTTTGCTTCGTTTTAAGGTTGAAAATATCCTTGATACTTCTCGTTATTGGTGAGCTTGACGCCCTTAAATGGGTTTTTAATACTCAAGCAATGTTCGTAAAGAATAGTGGTACAGGGGAGTCATTTTGTGTGGAGTAATGTGTAGTTTGCTGACTCGAGCCAGCTCGAGCGGACGAAGCGTGGATAGCGTTGCTTCAGCCGCCCTCGCCTCAGAATTGTCAAAATCAACGATGGGTATCCAGCAAAGTAGAAGATTGGTCCTGTATGCAGGTTTTGCAAGGATTTTGAAGACTGGTTGGATTTAAAGTGTAATTTGCGCGAAATGGTTAAGGTACTACATGTAAGTCGGGATCGTTTTATTCACACTCACTTTGCGCCGACGTGTGGTGCTTGTTCATTGAGATTACATTTCCAACGCGTCCAAGAAACTTTGATAAGAATTTGTCTTTAAAGACTGGCGTTTTGGCGTTTCTATCATCTTTCTGACTTTCTGCGCCTTTTGGAACGGGTGAAATAAATTTTTTGTACCTGTCGTTTGCTGTCAGAATAAAACATTTGTTACATTTGTTCATTTCATTCACAAGATATTTCTGTATCATTAAAGATTGTTTAAGCCTACATTCATATAATGGTGGCGTTTGCGAAGGGAGTAGAAATCGAAAATATTGTGATTTGTTGGCCGCAGTGAACGCTAGAAATACTGAAAACATGCAAGACCGCTCAATATGTTCGGTTCATTGACAATTTTTCCTTTCTTGAGGTCTTTTTTGTTTACATCGATTAAATGTTGATAGTACATGGAAATTTTCAAGACCGTTTCCTTGTACATGTATGCACATGTAACTAAATATTTTAAAATGCCCAAACACCTGTATTTTTTTACAAGAAACCGCTTCCACTTATGGAATGTGGTCAAGTTTCACTTCTTTTGATGCTGAAAAGACTTTCAACATTTCAGAGAGGCAGTAATCAACTCCTCAATGAAACCCACTAGTTTATTTTGTTTACTCAGTCATTTGAAGCTTTTCGATTTCTATTTCCCTATCTTACATGTGCATTTTATCAACTTATATAAATAATTGACTGTTGTTGTTTTTCCTTTCATTTAATTTAATTCAGATGAGCTTTGCTCAATCACTACAAAATAATTTTTACATTGCAATCATACATGTACATATCACATGTTTTGAATCAATATGAAATTAATTATGATCCCCTTAGTAATAATATTGTATCATCCTCCCTTCTGTAAGATTCTTACTTAACTTGTAACCACTTTATTACAAGACATTATAGCACCTGATGGCAATAAATTATATATATGTAATTATATGTATTTATTTTTTTCCTGTGATAAATTGGCTAACAAGTGGGTTTGTTTATGCCACTGTGTCTCTGAATTGGCTTACTGTCGTCTACAAACCATTGGTAATATATCTTCGCTGCATCTAACTCAGATACCAGACACAAAAGCATGTATTAAAGAACAGATACATTTCTTACAAATTAATATTTATTACATTTAGTTCATCACTTAAGTTCTACAACATTGCTTTTCTCCAGTGAGAAATTTTGTGCAAAGTCTGAAGTTGTAAGTTGCAAAAACAAGGTCCGTCAGTAGTTGCGAATCACTTAAAATCAGGCTTTGGTACAGTAAACTGAATGGCAGAAAGCGAGGAAATTAGAAATTGTGTCAAATACACAAGTGATAAAAGAGGTAAAGTTGACTGAAATCTACAGACTCCTTTTTTTAGGTTTAGGGTTAAGGTTAGGCCTAAGGGACAAGGTGGGAGGTGCAGTGGCCTTGTGGTTAGTGCGCTCAGCAATGGATCGAGCGGTCCGTGTTTGAGCCCTGGTCAAGGACATTGTTTTGTGTTTTTGGGCAAGACACTTTTACTCTCACAGTGCCTCTCTCCACAAAGGTGTACATATGGGTACTGGTGAATTTAATCGTGGGGGTTACTCTGTGATCAACTAGCATCCTATCCAGGGGTAGTAGAAATACTCCTAGTCGGTTCATGCTACAGAAACCAAGATAAGCCTGGCCTGATGGGCTACTTGGCTCTATGCAGACTTTACCTTTTACTTAGGGACAAGGTGCTGCATCAAGTGGGGGAAGGGACAGTGGAGTCAGAACCTCCCACTTCCCATACCGCTATCTCTTGACTCCCACCCTTGTTCGTCCCGCTCCTGTCCCCTGTAGATTAAGAGACTCAAAACACATCCTAGTCATTTAGCTGCACAGTCCTTAGGCATTTCCTTTTCTTTTTTTCCTTCATTTTCAGCCTTGCTACTCTTACCCACATCTTTCAAGTGAATGACCTATGACGTAACCACTGTCAAAGGGTTTCATTTTGAGCCTCATTTTGAGCCCAAAGGTGAATTTTTCTTTGCCCGTCAGCCTAGAAGTCTCTAAAGACACTAAATGAAAGTCAAGTAACATTTTCAGTTCTTGTTTTTGAAAATATTTGAAGCCTTAATGAATGACAAAAATTAGCATTTTGCGTTTTTCTCCGGGCTCCTGCCCCCTATTCTCCCGGGCTCCTGCCCCTTATTCTCCCTGGCTCCTGCCCCCTGCCTCTCCCTACCATCAACAGATGGCTGAATGGTCAGGAGAGGAGTTGCCATATGGAGAGCATTGGTCAGTGTTCTCTCAGTTGGTGTTTTTACAGCATTGATGTGGAAATCATCCATGGACAGTATCTAAAAGGACTTTTGCTGAGCCAGAATAGAAAAAAATGTACAATAGAAGAAGTTTTCTATTGGGAAATCCAGATAATAGTAATATGTAAACAAATATTAATTTTAGAAAGTTATACAGAGTCTCAGGCTCTAAGGTAATGTGGTCAGAAATTGTCTGGGTGGCCTCATAATCAGAAGATTGTTGTGTGAATACAGGGGGGATAGCCTATTTATAACTAAAAATGAAATTCATTTATTGAGTTTTAACTGGAAGTTGTCATCACCCAGATTTTATGGTATTTTTACTGTCTTACAATAACATATGCATGTATTTTTAATTATCCTTTAAACAGCTTTGTATTCCATGTCTTCTGCCATCTTTAGATATTCAGATGTCATGCACTTCTTGTGGTTTTTTCTAATAGCTAAATAGCTTTTTCTAAACTCTAATAGCTATGCAACTAGTTTAAAATAATTTTCACACTTTAGAGGCGCTAAAAGCAAAATACAGAACTGCAACAATTCGAAATTATGACAAGAAACAAAGAAACAATAATAAACATGAAAATTTAAAATTTTATTTTCGCCAGCCTCAAGCTTCCTGAAGTACAGTGTGATTAAAATTGGATATTTTATGATAAAACAGACCTTGGTGAATTCTTCCTCGAGTTGAGGCCAGATTTTGAACCCTTTTGGGGATTCATTCCTACACTTGTTACACCAACGTGTCCAAGATTTATACGAAGTACTGCTTCGATTTCGGCCAACTTGGTCTATAATTCGGTGATACCGAGTGAGGACAGGATGACCGTGTTTACTTACGTGAGTGCCCCCAATCGAACACGAGCATGTCTTCCCGACGAATTTGATCGAAATGCCGTTTACATACCGATTCATACGGTTAAAGCCCATCAATTCAACAAACTTGAGAAGTTGATGTCCTCAGAACACCGCTACAGCAACATAAAAGCTGCCTAGTTTTAGCCTTAGCGCACATCGTAACGTAAATTGCCACTGGCTCGCCACTTGCGAGCATGTACTCTCACGAAACAACAACAATTTCACACCGTGTGCAAGTTCAGTTTGTCTTTGGCACAATATATAATATTAACTGAGAACTATCCAACAAATGAGCGGAGTTTAAAAGCTAAGTTTACAGTGTGCGCTCTAAGTTTTGTATCTTTTTGACTGTCGACAAGACTCGCTGCGAAAACAACGTAAAAGTTGCAGACATTTTGTAGTTTTGTTAAGGTGTACCGCTGACTAGCAAAATACTGTATCGCGCCCCCAAAAAAGTATTTCCGCGGTGTCTCGAGCGTGACTAATGTGCGAGCCTGCGAGCCGGGCCCCGAGTCGCGAGCCGCGAGCCTATTTTTGCGAGCCACTCTAGATTTTTCTGTTTTTTTTTTTTTTTTTTTTTTTTTTTGCGAATTTTTAATTTAACGTTAACGTTTTACCCAGTAAATGCTACACTCGGCAGAAGGAACAGAAATTTTCGATGTTCTTTTCATGCGTGAAATTCCGCGCAAGTAATTTTTCTGTCAGTGTTAAATTTAATTTCATCATGTTTCATCGAACGGATTCTGCAGGTAAGTTTATATTTTCATCTACGAGTGAAATTTTGAGTTCCCTCTTAAATTTTTGTATCAAAATGTTGATTATGTAAAATTAACTACTACCCAAATGTCAAACACGAAAACGTTCAAGTGAGGCGAATTCTAGGTAATCAAGATTATACTCTAGAACATTAATCAAGCACCGCCATGAAAGATTCATATATTTGTTTTTTGCTTGGCAGTTGTCCATTGCTTTGTCTCTCGGGAAACCAGGCTCTTAATTTTTTTTAATGGTTCCCCGGTAAAATCGAACGACAGGACGACCGCTTATTTCGAGCAATTCAATAGTTTGGGGATAAAACCCATCCGCCCGGCCATAAAACAAAAACAAAACAAAAAAAAAACAACAACAACAACAACAAAGCCGAAGTTGGTTTTTAACCATATTTACACATCAGTTTCGTTTAAAGTTTGCTTAAATCCCGACAATCTCGCTGGAGTATAAATCATTTATGTACTTCATTGACCCTTCATTTCGCTATAACGCGAAACTTCGCTCAGTGAAAGTCAGTACAATTTTCCCAGCTGAAAAATATCACAACTCCTTGCAAACTAATTAAAGAGTAGAAAAAGTTTCCCTCGCGTCCAGCTACCAAAGTCTGGTAATTCAAAAGCAAGATGGGAAAAATGTCCGTCCTAAAATATCTGCGTAATTGATAGAAATAACTTTTAAAAAAGGAACTCTCCATCACCTAGCTCACTTGCTATGCTTAAGTGCACCGACACATGAAGACTGCGGGTGTTTTCCATTATGCCAAAAATTCCGGACGTTTCGGTCGAAAGTCAAATGGGAAGGTCCGTTTCGGTTCCCTCCGACCTAAATATTGCGGTCGGACCGGTCCGACCGAATTTGCCGTTCCATTTTTGACAAACCGGTTCATTGCCCTACTTCTCTTCACCTATATTATGTAGGGAATTCTCAAAAAGGAATAAAACATAAGGGCATTATGCCCGTTTTTGTTTTTTTTTTTGTTTGTTTGTTTGTTTGTCTGTTTGTTTGATTTTTTGTGGGAATCTTTCGAGGCTCGCAAAAAGAGACTCACAGCTCCAGGCTCGGGCTCGCAGACTCACAAGTCGTTGTCCACGTTAATTTCCGCTTTACATTGGCGAAGGTATTCCCAAGCAGCGGATGACAGTCTTGTTCGACCCTTAGCCTAGAACTGTTACGAACCCGCTGACAGGTCCATGAGTCGTGTTTATAGTCTGTGCAGTCTTTGAAGAACGCACAGAAGGAGCATCGAGAAAGCATCGAGAAATTAAGAAATACCGCCGGGGTAAATACCGCCATGACTGTCCTGTTGAAGTCAGCTGGCAATGTAGGTTTCAAAACTGCAAGTAAGATTACCTCAGCGTCTATTTAAGGTATCTATGGGCGGAAACAAGCAACAGCCGGAAATACGCTAGTTTGCGTATTTTTAATGATAGCACAAATGTGTGACACACGGGGCAGTGTTGTGTTACGCTTCAACCAAGGGACTAAATAAAGGTCTAATAAGCATAATTTATGCAGAGGCAGTACGTCTAGTCTGCGCTTATCAGTCCGGAATCAGTCCCGATATATTAGGACAGCCATGACGTCACGAAGCTATTGTTAGCAGGGAAAATGGCGGACTTTTCATGCGGACAAAGAAAGTATGTTGTTTCCAGTCTCGCATAGACTCTAGCCAGCATTAAACGGGACTTTTTTGCGACCAAACGTTGAGAAGGAGAATAAGCGGCCTTTTTGGTAGTGAGAGAACGTGAACTGTCTTCTAATCATTCAGTTTTTTTGGTGTCAAGCGACGATGTACACGCGATTTTGTAGTATTTGCGTATTTTTAATTGAGCTGTTTATATTTTTTACTGGTTCTAGTGTTGTTAAAGTTTCATCAGGCCAAATTCCACGGTTGCAAACAACGCCAGTATTTTGTAAACTCTCTTTGAATTTGAGGCCCTACAAGTGTACTTGAACCGCTGTTGTTATAAGGCTTGAGTAATGCATTGTTCCTTCATTTTTATGACAGTTGTTTTCAATTTTTCTCTCTTAAGTACATGGAAGAGCATACTCGACTGCTCGAGGCACTTTACCGAGTTTGTGGGGGAAAAATGGAAAAGAGAGGAAAGAAGACGTCGCTAAGTACGCGGACGAAATTAAACAAATTTGGGCGGGAGGTCTCCGTGTTGGTGGATTCACCAAATGTGTACCCCAGTTGTATCACTGGAGAACCAACAGCCTGTTGAAAACCACCTACAGCACAGAGGTGGCAGCGAAACAGACAAGCCAGGGGTAGTGCAGGGATTCCATGTAAATGATTCTATCGGTATCCCAAGGAATGGCACAAAGGGTAGAGGAGATTGTTTGTGCTCATTTACCAGACGTTTGAGGGCCATGCAAACATTTAAGTTAAGGTTTGTAGGGGGCATTGTACTCTTTTTTGGCATTTTTTTAAAACCTATACACACTGCAGCTGTTCCTAGTAGATGATGATTCTTTTCACCTCCCCATGAAGTTTGAATGTACCAGAAAGTAATATTTTTGCAAAATAATTATTATGAAAGCAAAGACTGAAAAAGTACAAGAGTTTAGAATGTAGTGTTGAGTGTTGAACGTTACTAATTGTGAAACTAATGCAAAACATTAATTGATTGTGAACAGGAAACATTTCAGTTTGGTTAAGAATATGTAATAAAAAATAGAAAACATATGAGTCATCAGACCACTTGAGGGCACTCTCTTACTTATTTACTGAGAACTAATGTGGTAACTAAATTCAAAATAAATTCATATTTTAAAACGAAAAATACATTTGTAATAATATTGACATCTGTGAGCAATGTAATAATCTTCTAAGCGCTTGTGATTTGTTTCAGGTCCTGCATTCTGCCAAGAGGCAAATTCAAGGTTGAGAGTACGTAAAAAGTGAGTAAAATAAAATGGATTTTACTTTCAAGACTGAGTTTGTTTTGTATCAGTTTAAATAAATATATAATAAAACCTTAGAACATGTGGATGGATTGTCAATGCTCCATTGTCAACCTGTCCAGGAATTATATATTGGATATTTTTGGGTAAATAACTTGTTAAAGTCAACAATTATATGTAAACTTTCATAATTTAAATGTGGAAATCAGACATGATATCTTTTAGCACAGCAACAAATAGATACAAGAAATATTTGAGATAAATACCAAAATGGAGAAATTTCAGATTTACAAAGAATATATTAACGGAATTTTTGACTATCTATGCATCTGACAACACTATTTTTCTAGCTTAGTTTATTTTGTATAAAAGAACAAGAATGTCTCACTCGTATGCGTTATTGAAAATTCTGCTTGAATTTTGATTTCATTTCCTCGATTTAGCCAAAATGTATAACATTTTGGCCATTCACAATTTATCTTTGCTGGCATATAAGAACACGCGCGTGCTGTCGATTTCGGCCCAATAATCCCTAGATAAGAGGAAAGCCTCAATTCTCATATCGATCATTTCTGTGCTTAGAAAAATGCAGAGTAAAGATGCTTACCGATTGTACCGTCTCTTTCCAAAGAATGATAACTGCAGCTCGTCAAACTTAGCCCGCATTGCGTTCCGTAATGCTTCCTTCGGTCCGAGGATAATCGTTATCTGGGCGGAATTGTCTGTGACATGGAACGCGAACACAAACTTTCCTTGCATTTTATTATTTGGACAGTATTTAACCCAATTCGAGATAAATATACACCTCCTGAGGGCCCGCGTTCATGGCATTGGAAAGTATTAGCGACTCTCTTTGTCCGCCATTTTGAATCTCTTGGTTTGTTGTGAAACACAACACTCCAGCCAAAACACGCATTCGCAATGGTTGAAACGTGAGTTTCGTGACAACACAGCCGTCCTAATATATCGGGATATTCCGGACTGCTTATACCATGTGGCAACGAATCAAATTAGCATACCACACAGATACCCCAACGCGGAAAATATCATGCGGTTATAGAATCGCGCTTTCAATTTGATTCGAAAGGAAAAACACGCTCCTCGGGCCGGTGGGTCTTTTTAAAGGTAACATTGAATAACACTGAGTTTATAGAGAGTACAAAAAGTACCCTATTAATTTTAAAGCTGTACCACTGTTCTTGTACTCGAGAGCGAACTTTGGGAAATGATTCCCAAGCTTAAGGTACATTTCTCTAGTCCTACGCAACGCTGATGCATTTGTAGTATTGAAGCGTTTCGCTCGAGTAAAACGCCTTCTTTCTTTCATTAGCTGTCAGTTGTTTGGTTAAGGCAATTCTTCGATCATATACCCGGTAATCGGGTACGGCTTTTGCATGGAGTTGCTTATAGCCTGCCCGCCGGTCTGAAATTTTGACACATTTTCCACGGAATGCCATATTGAAGCTCTTAAACAATCTATGATTGTTTGGAAAATCTAAGGGATACCGATTTCGTTTTTGGTTTCCTATTTAATTCAGAATTTTCTGAGGTTGAGTATGAGTATACTAAATTAAAATCGCCATGTCCTCGGCCCGGCCTATTCTCGACATCTACAATTTATAGTCGGAGTCATAGTCCGAAATTTTTGTACAATTTTGACGGAACAACTTAGCAATGGGACCTCCTGAGATTATTTTACGATCTTTCAGAAACGCCAAGCGATTCTCAAAACTGTGGACGAATCTTCGAAGCAATCGCTTCATGGTCATTTGCGTCAGACTCACTTTGATAAAAGATTGCGTGACTTGCCCGTGTTTAGTTTGCTTCCGTTTCTTTTGGTATCACAAGATCACAAAGCTTTATTGTTTTCATTACATTCCATGTTATCTAAGTATCATAATAATTGGAGACCTTAGTAAGTTTTGGTTATTCAAAGCGCGACATGTCAGGGGAGATTTTCTCTTTTCAGTCCTCCACTCCGATGTCGGCCACCATACCGCACGATTCTCGGAATCGAAATCGAAACCACTGCATCACCATAACAGAAAAACCACATTACGTTTACGGTGTATACTAGAGAAATTTTAAAGTTATATCATTGATTCCCCGATTAGTCCTCGTCGTTTTTCGAAGAGTCTTCACCTATCCGGCCCAAATACCGACTATGTTCTTGAGTAATCGCTGAATATCCTCTCACTGCTGGAGAAAATCATCGTCAAAGCTACGACTGTCACTCCTTCTATACTACAAGTAGGGAGCTTAATTGAGAAAAGCACGACGGCAACGGCAACGGCAACGGCAACGGCAACGTCGCTAAACAAAAGGTTTAATGAGGATAACAATGGCTGTGCACGTGCGTTATGATTCTTGGTGCATTTCTTTGCTGTCCTCTGCAAAACAACAACGTGAATGACCAAATTCTGCGTTCTCTGTAGAACGTGAACCACGACGACTAATTTTTTCACATTTACAGTATTTTTGTAATTCCTTGCAAGAGATCTCATCGATATGGAGACGGTAGGGCAGCCTTGAAGCAGTGATATCTGCGAATGTTGTGTGTCTGAAGAAAGACTACTCTTAAAGAATGAATTCTTTTTTTAATGATGCATCCGGTTACTAATTAGACTCCTTATTAACCGCGCGGCCATGGGCCGAGCGCGGTTCTAGGTTTACCCGTGGTTTATTTATTTTTTTTTTGTCGGTGACCAGACGCAGACCTCCGCTCGGCCAAACTTTGAGTCACGCAACGTGTGATGTTTTTCCGCCAGAAGCTGTTAAAACATAAATACACGGACAATTTTACGGATATTGTTTTCTTTTTTGTGGGTAAAATATATTTTCTTTCCGTTTTATCAAAGCGTTGGATTTAAAGGGAATAATAAATACGATGAAAAAAGGTATTACGTCAACCATGGAATGCGCTGACGTTGCAGCTTTCACTTTCGCTACGTGACAAATAAGATCGTGTTTACTTTGCAAGTTTATTTCGGCAGAAGCGACGGTCATTAATTTATTTGTAATTTTGCGAGTATTTCTTGTGGTTTTAGGCAAATGAAGTAAATCCTTTGACTGTTTCATCGCAGCAAGTTCATAGATCGGAAGGAAAATTAAATATTTGCAAGCCAAGCAAAGAACGTGTCAGAACGTGCAAAGATTACGTCATTGATAGGGAAATAACCACCGTACTAAAGATAGCCGTAGATAACGCAATTCTTGAATTATGTGACTTGTGTGACTTCTTTGCTAACCCTTAACTCAAGGGAAAAAAACAATTAAATTTAATTGTGCCTTTAAAGAAAGAAAGCGGTTTGTAATAGTGTTCGTATCTTCATGCCCATACATATCCCGAAGAAACTTCCAGATTAAGACTATTGCGTCATCGGAGATGTCACAACGGCTACGACTGATGGTGCAATAATAGAGTGTGTGTTGATCAAGTGATGTGATGTCTACAGTAATCAATGAATCATCAAAGATTGCTTTGGAATATGGACTGCGTTGCGACTGTAGTACTAAGAAAACAGTTAAATTTTAAAAGCGCGGTTATAAGATCTAACAGATCTTCTTGTTTGTATATGCAGGATTCGCTGCATGCAGATGAGCATTCGAAGCCAGGATCCAAGTGAGAGAGACAAAACCACCAGCTACAAAATACGCCTGTCTCAACATGTTTTGCTTTGAATAATACAATATTGTTCCCCGCGTTATTTCGTCAAAGCTGTTGCGAAGCATTCTGAGTTCATCATATCAAAGACTGATGACCAGAAAATCAAGCCGAGCATGTTTTGCTGTAAGTTGGCACCTCGAAGACAACGCAACCTAACAAACAAAGGATTGACAGTCATGTTAATCATCTTGCTCGTAGTTCTTGTTAGTCTCCACCTGGTTATTCTTCCATCTGCGAGTGGTGGCTATAATGACGAGTGTTATTTAACTGATGAAAAACGTCAAAATTTGAGGATTATGGTGCAGAATATCTCGAGGGTTTTTGACAAGTCTGGTGTTCAGTATTGGCTCGACTATGGTGAGTTGCTGTTTATGCTTCTAATTAGAATAGAATTAATTGTGATATTAAGGTTACAGTATACCTTCGGGTCGAAAATTTTCTTCAAATTTCGATTTTTGGGTCAAAGTAGTGGTCGAGGAATAATCTCTAATTCGTGACAAAAAAAATTGAAAAAGGCTTAATATTGACGGACAAATTGCGGTTTTACGCTTCACCGGAAGTAAAAGTTTACCTCTTGATTGACAGCCCTATGGTGCGTATGCAATCAACCGAGACGATCTTCGCGAGAATTACCTATATGGATGTCACGAATTGACTACTCAGTGGAACAGCATAGTTGTTCTGACTACCCAGTATTTTTGGTATTAGGTGTAACTCTATTAAGTTATAAGTAAACATAGACCACGTTAAAACCATGGACCAGTTCGAAAAAGCCAAAACAGCAAAGAACGAATGAAAATACATCAATGAGTGAAGAAGGGAAAGTTCGCCACGCGGATGAAGCTATAGCTATCGAATAAGGCGGGCAAAATATTCGTGATAAGAGTAAAAAAAGGTTCTGTAAAAATTTCGGAACTTGACAGCAATAACAGGGATGCTAACAGAGACTCTTCTGATGAGTCCGATATCGGCGAATCGCCGGACTCATTGAGACCATTTGAAATATCATTCATGCACAGTTGACCACACACAGTTGCTCCCGCGCTTTCTTTTGTTTGCTTTCTTCGCTCAGTCACTCTAGCGTTCGTATCCTTTTTAGTCTTCCCCATTTAGCGAGACCAGCTTCAAAAAAACCGAGCTACAGAAAAATTATCTCTCCGCCTTTGGTTCCTTGAGCGTATTGCGAAACACAAGAGCTTTTTAGAGATTCGCGCGTAAATTTCACAAGGAGGTTAACGGTAGTAAACTTTTCCTGCACTGATTGGCTCAGTTATCTGAGAACCCAGTTGAAGGCGTTTGTGGGTGGAGTTTGTTTACGAAGCAGAAGATTTTTCTTAGAGCTGTTTTGTCGAATAAATTTTTTTTTCACTTGAAGCAAACACTTTAAAGAGTTACAACTCAAAGGGAATTTGCTCAATTGCCCTCAAATTTGGGAATTGTTAATTTCGAAATACCTTTTCTTCGAGAGCGATTTTTGTACGATCACTCCACATTTTTTAAATCCTATTTCGAAAATGTTCTGTAACTTTTTACTGCAATTGAATATGCCAAAACGCAGACACGTTTTTTAAGCGCTTTGGGCGGTGAAACCGAGGAAAAAAATTAAGTTGGCGAAAAACGAAATTCGCTTTGACTTGTAGCTTTCGAAAGGTGATTCGGGCGCTCGCATTCAGTGGTCGTGAAAAATTCGGAAATTCAATTTATTCAAAATTCTTGGTATAGTTTGATAGCCAGCTCTATAAGCTTTAATTTGTCGAGGAAAAGGTTGTTGTTTTAAGCTTTAATTTGATATAGGGGGTTTAGGTATCTACCGCTTAAACTGCACGCGCTACATCGCTTGCACGCGAGACACCCCTGAAGATATACTGTAACCTTAAGACCTTAAGATACGTTCGCACGTACACGTGTATGCTTTATTGCTACTTATTTTCGAGGGAGTAATTTTGCGGGGCCTAAATTTGTCTATAAAATACGCGAAAATAAACTAAATTTCGCGAGATTTGTCAGAATACTGATCTTTATTTTATAATGAACATTTATACTTAGTTTCAGAATTGGCGCAAATGATTATAGTTTTCCTCATCGATAGTTAATTGCATTGATACTTGTTCGAGTGTCAAATATATGTTCAAATGTATGATCTCTTTCATATATTCACTTGTAGTCTTCACCACCTACGGGTATATTACGAACTCACTACCCAGCTGGCTTGATAACTCAGTTGGTAAAGCACTGCGCCGGTACCGCAGAGGTCATAGGTTGGAATCCCGTTCAAGTCTGAACTTTTTTCAGGCTTTAATTTCACGATAAATATAACTGCGATGATCAATCATATCTTCTTACCTTTTTCCGCAGTTCAAATTTATGATCTTTCGTATATTCACTTGGACACTTGACGAAATAAATAAAGCAGAGCTATACAGAGTACAGGGCAAAGTCTCTGAGCCCTTTACAAGTGACGTGAACGTTGATTAATAAAGAACTAAATAGCAGGCATTGGATTACGCGTGATTCATTGCCGCGAAAACATTTTTCGCGGGTCTCTAATTTTGCGGTTATAAGTGAGTAAGTCGTATTCCTTTTAAAAAAAGGCGAAAATTATTGTTCGAATTAAAAGACGATTTCTTCTTAGAGAATACAATTTCCTCTCAAAATGACGGTAATGAGCCAGCGCGGCCGAATTTATGAGCTCGGAAACCTCTCTCCGACCAATTCAGAGGTGAAACTCTTAACATGTAGAACCGTGGATTTTCCAAACAAAAAGCAGATTTGCGGTGATTTACAAGTAGCTCCGAGTACTGTCAGAAAGAAAATTCACCATTTTCAACGGTGTTCAATATTCAAATAATCAATTCATTAATGTAATATTGAGGGGTACGCTAATCCCTTGGTTTTACTTTAAAAATTTGATTGGCTAAATAGAGGTTCTGTGGAGAAACTAAGCATGCATTAATTAACGGATTCGTTTAGCCTGCATTGTTCGAAAAGAAAAAACGTGACAGCAAAGACTTAAGATTACTTTTGTTTTTTATTAATTTGTTTCAGGAACCCTTCTTGGTGCTTATCGCACGGGAGACATTCTGCCACACGACCACGACGCAGATATATCATTTATTTTAAGAACACAGAGCTTAAACGCCTATTCGGAGTTGACGAGATCAGGAATTAAAGCAAATGGTTTCATGGCAATCTTTGGGAATGCGACCGCTGATTTCGTGAGGTGGATACCAGCAAATAGGACAACTAGCGGCAAAACAGAGGTAATGCTTCACAAATTCTATCCAGCCTCGTCAGGGGACAACTTCATTCTTAAATACCATCATACCTTGGAGACGTTTCCTGAGTCCTGGGTCATGCCACCTGCGAGGATCAATTTCCGCGGAGTCAATGTCGCAATTCCCAACTCCCCGGAACGTTTATTGTCTTTTAGATACCCTTACACTTACGGACTGTTCGGGTTTCAATTTCCATACAAATGGAAGTGCTGGGTCCCCTGTCTTTTAAGATCAAGCAATGGATGCTAAAATTATACGCAGCGGAAAGTTAAGATGCTAGTAATAATATCGTGTGGTGCTATTCATTATATTGGTTAAGTGTATTAAATGAGTGGATGAATCCCTAGTGAGGGACCATTCAAGTGTAGGCTATTGAGCAGTACTTTCATGTGGTACCGTTTATTATGCTGCACAAAGTGGTTCTAACTTTTAAGTCTTTGGATGAAACCCTAGTGTGTTACCATTTAAATGAACGCTATTGAGCAGTAATTTCATGTGGTACTGTTTATTATGCTGTACAAGGAGGTTCTAATTTTAAAGTCTGTGGATGAAACCCTAGTGCGTTACCATTCAAATGAGACCGACTGAGTAGTACTTTCATGTGGTACTGTTTATTATGCTGCACAAAGTGGTTACAACTTTTTAAGTCTTTGGATGAAACCCTAGTGTGTTACTGGCATTCAATTGAAAGCTATTGAGCAGTACTTTCATGTGGTACGGTTTATTATGCTATACAAGGTGATTCTAATTTTAAAGTCTGTGGATGAAACCCTAGTGCGTTACCATTCAAATGAGACCGACTGAGTAGTACTTTCATGTGGTACTGTTTATTATGCTGCACAAAGTGGTTACAACTTTTAAGTCTTTGGATGAAACCCTAGTGTGTTACTGGCATTCAATTGAAAGCTATTGAGCAGTACTTTCATGTGGTACGGTTTATTATGCTATACAAGGTGGTTCTAATTTTTAAGTCTGTGGATGAAACCCTAGTGCGTTACCATTCAAATGAGACCGACTGAGTAGTACTTTCATGTGGCACTGTTTAGTATGCTATATAAGGTGGTTTCTACTTTTAAGTCTTTGGATGAAACCTTAGTGCGGTACCATTCAAATGAAAGCGAGAAGTACTTTCATGTGGTACGGTTTATTATGCTATATAAGGTGGTTTTTCCTTTTAAGTCTGGATGAAACCTTAGTGTGTTACCATTCAAATGAAAGCGAGAAGTATTCATGTGGTACTGTTTATTGTGCTGTGGATGAATTCCTAGGCTGTGACCATTCAAGGGAAAACTACTGAGGATTACATGTACTTTCGTGTGCTACTGTACATTGCATCAGGCGGTTGTAACTAAAAGTCTTCATATACATTCAATTAAATATACACGATAGGTCCATTTTAAAACCGACCTATGTTTTGTAGATGTTATAGTTGTTGTTGTTGTTGTTGTTGTTGTTGGGTTTTTTTTTTTTTTTTTTTTTTTTTTTTTTAAGAGGAACTAAATATTTTCAGGACCTTTGCTAAAATGTGATGAACTTATTTTACTTGTTGTTAAAAATCTGAAATAACATGCTGTGATTAGCCAAAAAGTAGCGATGCGTAATGTCCTATGCAAGTTATATATATAAGACCGATGTTCTATAGAAATTCCAGAAATTACTTTGAGAAGTGCTAAGTATTTCTAGGACCTACGCAAATATATATCTGGGTTATTGACCAAGCGTGAGGTCAAGATGGCTGGCTATTGGCCAAGTGTGTTTTTTGCGTGTTTATGGACCGAGACGGAGTCGAGGTCCATAAACACGCAAAAAAAGGACGAGGCCAATATCCAGCCATCTTGGCCGAACATGCTTGCTCAATAAAGGATTTATTATATGGCTTTCGGAGAAATTTTTCTTGCGGGACACGGCGGTAGTCCCGAGCGGGCAAGATAGCTCCATCTTGCCGGCTCGGGTAGCCAATCACAGCGCAGGATTTGATTCATCTTGCCCGCTCACGGAGCTAGCCCTATAATAAGATGAACTTATCATATTTGTAATTGAAAGTCTAAAATAAAATGTTGCGATTGGCCAAAAAGAGCAGCTTTACATGATCTCTGATGCAAGTTTAATCATCGATACGTGGGCAAACGACTCCAGGAAACTTGTTACAGGGGACGATAACAGGCTAGACTACTTACATTCCTCTATTTTTTTTGTGAGATGGTAGATGTCTATCGTTGAGTTCGATGGGCCGCTATCTTGATCTCTTGGGGGCATGATGCGAGAGAAACTGAGGAGAGTGTTTTTCGTTGCTCTAGAAATTCAAACACATTGCAGTCGGTCACGGTAGTGTTTTAACAGTTTGTTCGCTGTTTGCCGCTTCATATTGTAATCCACTTTAGTTTGGAGAATATATAGTTATAGCCTGGGTAGCAAGTGTTTTCGTGGGGTTCGGAAGCAAAGAATTACCGCGTAAAAAAATCTTTTTTTGGCTCTCGCTCCATTTTTCGCGAGGGTAAAAACACCGAAAATCCCGTTCATAGGTCTTTCTTTGTTCTCCAACCCCAAGGAAACGCTTGCTACGCAGGCTAGAATAGTTATGACGATGGGAAAGCGACCTAATCCTTTCTTCTGGCGTGACGAATTTCTACGGCGTTGGTCCCATTTGACCTGTCGCCTCCTGAACAGTTGAAATTTTGTAGTCGGGACACGGTAAGGCGCGAAACACAAGCGCGGAGCGTGTGGAGACAGTGTGGCCGAGTGGTTAGAAAGCCGGATTTGAAATCCGTAAGTCTTGGGATCATATCCCGTTCTGACCGCTAGCTGATGCTGTTCTCGGTAGCCCCGAGTTCAAATTCTCGGCTGCGCTTGTAAATAGCCAACTGGTCTGTCTCTCGCCAGTTGGGATTCTTAACCGAGTGTTTATTTGAATATTTATGTATCATTGTTTGTCTACATTGGTCCTGAATAGCCCCAATGGGAGGTGGTCAATTAAGTATACATTTTTTTTATTATTATTATTATTTCAATTCGTGAGTTGCGCTCGTGATCGCGCTTCGCGCTCGTGTGTCACGTTTCGCGCTCTGGCCTCAATCCGCCTAAATCGACTTGCTGTTTGACTTGCTGTTTGACTTGCTGTTTGACTTGCTGTTTTGAATGTAGTTCAAAGGAATTTTTGTTGCTGGTTTCAGGTAATGTTTCGGATGACCTGATTCAATTGCATAAGGCCTCAGCTTCCGTAGTTTGATTGTCCCAAATAGAAGGATCTTAAACGTAATTTACTACAGATTTGTGATTCAGTGCATGGTCACCTACAATCTCATTAGAATCGATTTTTCAACGCCGGGATCGGACTGCGGTGAGATGATATATTTTCTTTAATATCTTAATGATCCCGCTTCAGTTACAAATTGTCATGAAATATGTCACAGAAGTTAAAGAGGGTTAACTGATTGGTGCGTGCTAACGATGATCGCTATTTAGGCTAACAGAAACTTCATTTATTTAGGTCGAAATCGTGTGTCATTGGGCAGGGATAGGAAACCAAGATGCTCTACTATATAAGGCTCCTCGCTTAAAGTAATTTATTAAAAAAAAAGGTAAAGCAAGTTACGAATTACAGAACGAAATTTCACAAGCTCGTGCTAGTTACATGCAAAGTTTCCGTTCTTTGCCAGATTACGAATTAACCATTGTAATGTGATTTGAGAATTTAGGCTGGACGAAAGAGGTCACAATGCCTACGAATTAATCACTTTAAAATTCCTTACGATGTAAGCTTCCAGAGAGGTCTTCTGTTTGAGCCGTTCATTTAACTCTTTTGAGAACCGAGTAAATAAGCCTGCAAAAAGCAAAATGTTGCTTCAAAGTAATGTATGATAAGTAAAGTTCTGTTTCAATTCTTGCATGCAGTGTTCTTTAGGCCACTTGTTAGTTTATCACAAGTTCTCGCTAAGTCCGCATTTATGTTGCTAGGAAAAAAACACATTTTTTTATTCTTCAGGAGAATAGTAATAGGTCCATATTCTTTGTACAGAAATGGGATGACCCACAATAAGCGAGACATTATACGTGACTATATTCGTTTACCAAATAATGACGATTTATTGCTCAGACGGGCTAAGCCGTGAAGTCAAAAAAAGCCGCCATCTTCTCAATGGTTGCTCGCGCTAGTCACGCATGTAACTGATGAAGAAAGCCCAGTCTGATACTAAGAAATCACCTTAATTCTATTCTTCTGTTAACTCACTTTTGGAAGGAACGACATAACATAATTGTTCCAAAGTGAGAAATATTTGTTTTACAACGTGATCCAGTTTTCACACACTGAGCTATTCATAAATATAGTCTATCCAGCTGTGTTACCATAACCTTCTCGAGACCTGACTGTCATTAAAGATCATTAAAATATCAGTCTTGTTTCAACGAGCATGCTTTCTCAACATAGTTGTATTCTTTTTTTTCTTTTTTTTTTTCAATACTACTAAGTGGAATCAGTAAGCGGCTTATATTTTTTGTAACATAAAAACCTTTTGTCTTTTTTTCCCGGAAAGATTAACACGCATTTCTCAATATTTTCTCACGGGTCTGTGATCAGACGCGTAGAAAAATACTGAGACAAGCTTCCCTGTGACAGGCCGTCATAGGGATGCGTGTCCGGGATATGAGCGATCATGCTTCTTACGCATCACTGAAACAGAAAAATGTCCAACGTCGATTTTAAAAGTGATTTAACAAACAAAGAGACGCGGCTGTGCTTGTGATACGATGTCATTTCAGCTCTTTAACTTTAAAATCACCTAAACCAAGCAAAGGGAAGTAAATATTTAACATTCCTTTAAGCAGTATCAATAAACTGCAGTCACTCCTTTTATTTTCCTGGCGTGTGACGCGAATTCACGAATGCGAAGCAAAAGAGGAACGATGGAGCAGCATATTTGTAAACCCCAATTAATAGTGCAGATGATTTCACGAACAAGACCCCACTTCTTTTTTTTTAGTTTTTTTAGCTGTTTGTTTTAACGTAGTAATTTAATTTAAAAGGTCTTTCTAGTTTAAACCCGCTTGAACCTAGCAAACACAAAACAGTCTATCGCTATGTAAACAGGAGTTTTATTTTTATTGTGCCAAACATGCAAAGTCTTCGTCCATATAGAAGATGGAATGAGATTCAAATTAGGAAAGATAAAATAGCAAAGTCGGCAAACCAGGATAAAGAAATACATAACGAACAATACAGTCCTATAGATCCTTCTCAGAGGCTACTCTCTCTAAATGATTTGTTGACACATTCCAGACACGTTATGTGACGTGGAGGCCACTCTAAACACCTGAAATAAAAAAGCTTCCCTATCCTCAGAGCGCATTTTCCTTGCTTACTTAGGACATGTTGCATAGCGAGTACGTATCTACTTTAATTTTGTAATTCCATATATATAGTGTAAAACTAACATCGAACAGTATGGAGACATTTCGCATGTCACGGATCGTTGTCTAGCACTTTTACCAGAAGTGATCAAACTTATATTTCTCTTTACAGTTCCAACACATTAACCAGCAGGAATGTGATGGAAATAGAGAAGATCATCAACTTAGTGATATTGTTTTGACACAGCACCAAATTCTCAGAATTTAAATTAAAATTTATGCCATCATTGAGCAGAACCCCGGGGGGTACTTCTAGAAAAGTTGGGTGGGGGTGTGCGGCCCACTTCCCAAAACCCTTACCCAATTTATGACCAAAATCTGAGTTTTTTGCTACCCTATTTATGACCTGACCAAAAATTCGATAGCCTATTTATGAAAGCTGCGGCTGACACAGTTGGCCTAAACATAAGTTATGAAGGGCTTTTGTTGACGGTCTTATTGATAATGATGAAAAAGTAGCTGCTTCTAAGAAACATACCCAATTCAAGACCAGAGTGCAAAAACCATACCCTATTTATAACCAAAATGACCAAAATCGATATCCTAGTTATGACCAAAACGGCTGAAAAACCCTACCCTTTGGGGCCGCACATACCTATATAGCCCATATAAGGAAGTACCCCTCCCCCCCCCTCCCACCCGGGAGAAGAACTGACTTTTCTAAACTCACTAAAAGGCTTAATCCGTCTTAAATAAGGGCGGTTTTCTTGCGCCGTGATCCGCTTTTAAATACTTTACTAGCTAGAGTTTCGCAAATTCTCATTCTTCTATAGATGTCTCATTGATAATTTTCTTCATTCATAAACGGCATAAACTGGACTTCTTCAGGATCCAGAATACGATTTTAATTCAAAAAATTGTTATAGATCAACGGGCTTCATACCAAATAGTAGGCAATCTCTACAAATCAATCGGCAATCTCTAAAAAATGCATTAAAGTTCATAAATTGTAGAACAGTGAACGGGTGATCCTTTTCCTAACATGCGCTTGTACTCGATCTTTTTTTCATCTTTTTTTATTGCTAAGGGGCAATAGTAAATTGATGTTAGTTTTAGAAGGAATAAAATCTTTTGCCTTTTTCTCAGAAAGCCGAGATTAACCAATATTTGTATTTTCCTACGCGATTGTGAAATCTGCAGAAAAGCTGTCATACGGATGTGGGTAAAGGTTAAAAGCTTTGAAAGAAGTCGTGGTTTCTTCGATAAAGTTACAAATCCATAAAACCGACATGCAGGCGATATCCCCAATAACAACTGCTATGCTTGTGATGTTAACTTATTTATTGACGAGCTGTCAAGCATTAATGAACGTGAGCATAAAGAGGAAATCTTAAAAGGTAGCTTCACGATTCGGAGCATGTGCAAGGCATGGCGTGACTTCCGCTTTCTTCCTGAATCGCATGTAGTTTAGAAATCACATGCAGGCGCTTTAATTGTCAAAATCACACGAAATATGTCACCGGGTTTAAAACCGAGCTGTCAAAATTTAGAGCATCGATGTCATCATTGGGTCTAGGGATTTATTTAGGACACAATACGAGTTATCTACTAGTATCTGATTGGTTTATAAACAATAGAATCGAGTGGTGCATGGGAGTTAGAACAGACGAAAGTAATTTGCTTGTGAAATATCACTTCTATCGCAGTTTTTCACAACTTTTTCCACATCTTTCAAGGCTTAAATATAAAGAAAAACTCATTAGGTCGTCGTCGATTGTTGTAAAAACAATTAAATCAAACGGGCTATCTCTACAGCTTGCCTGATGTGCTTAACCACGGCGCTATTATTTTAACATTCAGTACACTAACTCAATATCCATTAGACAAATCGACACCGGAGCTCATTTCTATCGCTATCGATGTTGGAGCACTGGAGTTACAACCAAGTCCAACAAATTAAGATGATTGATTTAACTGTTATGTTATGTGAGATAATACAGCATTCTTGTTTAAATGGTCTTTTTTGCTTTACTTTTTACTACTTATAAGCCATTTCTCATATAAAAAAAGCATGTTAACATAAAACAGACGAAACATGTTACCATTAGCTTTGAATGAAACTAGACTGAGAGAGAACATGAATTACAAAATAATGAAGTTAAGATAGATCAAATAAAATATTTTGCAAAAATAAGGCAAAACCAAACAAAAAACTGCAGACAGTCTAACTTTATTTCAACATGTGAGGGCATTGTCTGAATTTTAAAAACGGAAGACCTGCGGCAACGATAGTCCAAATATAACATAACATAACATTTTCTTAAACGATTTGCTGACCCATTCAATGTGTATTAGGCCACAGGCACTAGCATGCCAGGCAAACACGAAATATGCAAGCAAGACAAAAAGTTCATTTATAATCGAAAATTAGAAACTCAAAGACGAGAGACCGATTTGTTATATTAAAATGTGAGATGCTTATGGCTGGAGACTTTTTTTATGAATTTTGATTTTAATCTTTGGTGAAAAGGGGGTAGGCGCGAACGGGTAAAAGGGATATAGGGTGTGGTCTGAAAATAACTTTTGGCAGGACAAGACAGATCTGAAGTTGAAAAGAATTTGCAAATGCGAAATTTCTCTTTTGCTGTTTTGACAACGACCTGCACAAATTCCCAATTGCGATGGAGAAATCAGGTCAATCCTACATCTTAATTCCAAAACATGCAATAATTATGGCCATTAATCTACGGACCAAGCACCTCTACCCACCTCCCCACCAAATAGCAAGCATCTCCAAAATAACACAGAAAAACGGGCTATTTGCCATCATTGTCATTATGATAATCTCATAATTCGACTTGACAGTCAGCACTTATGCACAGATAGCTCTTGTAGTCATTTTAATGCACATTAGAGTACAGTTCCCTTTCATTCGGAGTAAGATGTCGTCTGTGCGCAAACACCCGATCTACTTCGTTCCAGTTTTCTTGTTCATTTGTGCACTTGCTCCAGCCACCGAAGGTATGATAGTTTTTCTCTTAAAGTTCCGCGATCGTGTACCTTATATTAATCGCCAGTTGAAGATTATTTTATGCTTTATCGAAGAAATTTCAAGTGGAAGGGAATTGAGGGTGGGGCGCACCGATTAAGAGTTTCCATCGTAATTTATCAAAGACAAAAACAAATCGTTCGTTATTCCTTCACAGCACTCGGTTTCAAAGCTGGAAAAGATAACATAACTACCAGCACACCAGGATTATTTGCTTGCAAGGTGATATACTTCCCAAGCCCCTTTTACGGCGGACAGCAAGTATCGGTTCTCGCCTCAGTTGGCCATACCGTAAAGAGCCAAACGCCTCGGAACGGCGCTGCAGTCTGGGTTGAAACTGTTACAGCAAGTGAATTCACAGCTTGTGTCCTTGAATTCGGAAATGGTTCCAACAGGACGGTGGAATTAAACTGGTTATCCTTCCAGGCTTCGCTGCGAGGATCTCAGATTGGTACTACATCTTTAAATTCTTGGACAACGGGGACGAAATGCAAGAGGATCGATTTTCAGCAGGTAAGCATTGCATTTTCCCTTTGATTTCAGCTAATTATTATTTCTCAACAAAGGAAAAGTTAAGTTAAGCAGAATCAGCGAAGAGAAAGGTTGCAGTTTACAAAAGCATATATTTTCGTAGCTTCTTTATTTCCTCGCCTATTCACTTCCTCGTTGCCTCGTTGCCTCGCTGCCTCGCTGCCTCGCTGCCTCGCTGCCTCGCTGCCTCGCTGCCTCGCTGCCTCGCTGCCTCGCTGCCTCGCTGCCTCGCTGCCTCGCTGCCTCGCTGCCTCGCTGCCTCGCTGCCTCGCTGCCTCGCTGCCTCGCTGCCTCGCTGCCTCGCTGCCTCGCTGCCTCGCTGCCTCGCTGCCTCGCTGCCTCGCTGCCTCGCTGCCTCGCTGCCTCGCTGCCTCGCTGCCTCGCTGCCTCGCTGCCTCGCTGCCTCGCTGCCTCGCTGCCTCGCTGCCTCGCTGCCTCGCTGCCTCGCTGCCTCGCTGCCTCGCTGCCTCGCTGCCTCGCTGCCTCGTTGCCTCGTTGCCTCGTTGCCTCGTTGCCTCGTTGCCTCGTTGCCTCGTTGCCTCGTTGCCTCGTTGCCTCGTTGCCTCGTTGCCTCGTTGCCTCGTTGCCTCGTTGCCTCGTTGCCTCGTTGCCTCGTTGCCTCGTTGCCTCGTTGCCTCGTTGGCTGGTTCTTTCGTTCCCTCGTTCTCTCGTTTCCTCGTTCCCCTGTTCTCTGGTTCTCTTGTTCTCTCGTTCCCTCGTTCCCTCTCTCCGTCTCTCTCTCTTTTCGTTGTTGCCTGGTTAACTCGTTGCCTGGTTGCTTCGTTTCCTCGTTGCCTCGTTTCCTCGTTGATTCGTTGCCTCGTTACCTCGTTGCATCGTTGCCTTGGTGTCTCCCTGGCTCCCTTCCATTGATCCCTCGCTCCCTGGTTTCACTTTTTTCGGACTTCCTCGATTTTTGTCTTTGCCTCATTACTCCTTTACCCATCGTGCTTGTTGAGTTTGTTTTGCTTTTACTTTTTATTCAATCGCTCGTTAATCAAATTCTTTCTAATTATCTGTAATATTTGGTCAGTTAACTACTGTAAATGCTTCCATCCAATGAAGTCCTCTTCTACCTTTTCTTTTTCTCGTTTATTTTTATCTATTTTTTTTTTTATTTATTCCAGCGTTTCTCTACTCCTCCAAACATATTTGTAACAGCTGGTCACTAAATTCCCAAGAGACCCCAGGATGCCATGGCTGTGTGGGTGGAGGAGTTGAGTATAGACAATTTTAAAATTTGCCTCCGAGGAGCTAAGATTTTCGATGGACCTCATAAAAACATCAAAATAGTGAGTGAGCTAGATATTAATTCTCTTTTACTGGATAATTCTTAATATCCGTCAATCAACAAGATCACCTTTTCTCTCCCAAATAACAAATCTAGGCAAAAAGGAAAACGATATGTAGTTGTCGTCAAAACCAAAAAATCCCGGTTAATTTTCAATTTTCATGCTGTTTAAGATGTTGCTTATTTCGTTGTGTCTCTGTTTGTTTGTTTGTTTGTTTGTTGTTTATTTTTTCACCAAATATATTAGAAATTTACATTTTAAAAATTTTAAAAAAGCCAAAAGGAAACAAAACACAAAAAAATATTTGTATGCACTTATACTGAAATTCCCTGTGTTCATAATTTCTTTGTTGGCCCCATTGGCCTAACACTTCTAAACTTTGAAGAACTTTTCACTGATTTATTTTGTTATTTAGCAATTACTGAATTATTTCTCATTACTTGATTCCAAATTCTATTGTAGAATTGGATGGCATTCACGAATCTCAGAGTTGACAATTTTACCATAACTGACAGCCTCGTGTTTACCAATACAAACTCACCATCTCATCAAGATAACTACGCTTTCTGTCAAGTAAGGATTAACTAAATAATGTTACCGATGCTCTTATAGGGGATGGGAAGAGCAACAACAAAACAACAGTAAGCTTTCATGGAAAGTGGTCAGTTGCGACAATTCATTTTCATTTTCCCTTTTTCAAGTCAACGTTGTGCTGATGTTTGAACCAAACAGAATCATCTATTATTGCAACAATGTGGCGAGCAAATAGTTTCCAAAGCCTTGTCTTCCTCTGCAACGTTCTCCTCTTTAGTTTATCAAGTAGTTTATAGAGAGGTTTCTCTGATAGATTGACTTAAAATCGACAGTGGTAGAAAGTCCTTCACTTATCAGACATGTCCAATTTGTATTTTGTTTCCACTATAAAAGACTCCCTTGGTTGTAGAACTGAACAATATTTATAGTACTATTTCCTTTAAAACTGCAGACAATAAACTTCACAGAGCCATTTTATGCTCCTCCAGTTGTGTTGGTGACGCCAAAGCGCAGTGACAACAATAATAATTCTCATCTGTCTGGGTCACATTGTAATGCCGTTACTGCTTGGGTTGAGGTAAGCAATACGTTGCAAGATAATTGGGCACACTTTCTGCGATGGAGAGGACTAAACACCGTTTATTTTCTATGGTTTGTAATTAAGATTTTTATTATTATTATCATTATTATTATTATTATTATTATTATTTTATTTTATTATTATTATTGCTATTATTGTTATTATATTTTTTTTGCTTTTTTTTGGGAAGCATTAAATCAGTCCGTAGTCATTACTGGCCCTAGTATTAATCAATCAAAGCGCAAATCATATGATAAAATTCTTTCGAACCTCCTTTTGTAATATTCGAGAATCTTTGAATCTGAGTGGACTAACAAAGGGTAGAAACGCTCGCTATAATTTTACCTTTATTATTCAGCATACATCTACAACTGAGGCACAGATGTGTGTGAAGAATTACAACAGTGACGCCAACAACAAAGATGTTATCACTGTGGACTACATGATCACTGGAGGTAGGCAGTCAGCAACATTCCATCTGCATACAGTTAAGAATGCCAAACTAAGGTTTGAGAATGAAAGTTAATAACGTCTTTAACAAGCGAAGAAAAATTGCACGCAAACTTTGTAATAAAAGGTTGAAAAAAAAAACAGTTAATACTATTTCTCTTTTAAGTATAATTTATTTGCACATATAACTTGAAACAGCCTAGAAACGTCAGCGTTTTTTTTTTTTTTTTTGCCAGACTTGGATCCCTGTATTAATGTGACATGCCATTATCACTGTCTGTGTAAAGCGTTTGGACCTCTTGATGCTCGCTGCGTTGCTGAGGACAGTTGTCCATCGTACCAAGAACCCGTCTGTTCATCAAATGGCACAACATACGACAATGAGTGTTTTTTTCGACAGGAAATGTGTCTTCTGCAATTGAACTTTTCCGTTCAACACCCTGGTAGTTGTGAAGGTCAGAATTTAATACTTTTATTTGTTTTAAAATGAACCTTTTGACGACATCGATGATCAAAATGATAATGATGAGGACGCCATTGACTTGTGTACAACTAGTAAATTCAACCATTTCTTCTGACTAATGATTTTTCTTATTATGTTTTTAAGGATTCCCTTTCCAGCGAGGTCGCAGTCACATGCCACATATTCCTTCACTGGGATATTCGCATTGTGAAGTTATCCGCCTTAAACCTTATGTGTTCTATCCAGACAAACCACTTGAAGTTCAGATCACTGTCAATCATATTGACACCAGTGACAAGTCATATGTACATGATGCCGCTGTGTCGTGGATTGAAAATGTCAGTTATGATCGATTCACCACGTGTGTGATGGCGGCAGGCTACAATGAGCGGAAATCACAGGCTAACGTGACAGTTGATTGGATGGCGTACCAAGGGGCTCCGGTGGGTGGTGTTGCCGGGGAAGTACGAATATCACAATGGTGGACTGGAACGACTTGTAAAGCTATCAATTTTCCATCGGTTAGTCTTTTCTATTTTAACTGACATTGCCCTAACTTCACTTTAGCCTACGATGTCACTGGACCAGTGAATACATTTCATTAATTCATTCTAGGCTGCAGAAAGTCTTTATTACTGGCTAGGAATCTTGGTTTCTCCTTTTTTCTAGATATTAGGTTGCTGAACCACTTATTCTGTTGTTATTTCAAACTTTTTTTAAACGAAACAAAGAATGTCCTGATTTTTGTTTGTTTGCTTTATTAATTCCTTTTGTTTGTTTTCCATGCAGGGGAAGTTTTCAGTGATACCCTCAGTATTTGTAACTGCTGCGCATCATCATGCCGGACTTAAGCGTGACGCTGCTAGCGTGTGGATTGAAGACGTCACGCAATCTTCATTCAAAGTTTGTTTGAGAGAGCTGCAGAACTACGCAGGATCGCACGAAGATGTTCATGTTGTAAGTGTCACAGCTTCCACCAAACGGGACCTGTATAGAACTGGGCCACAAGAATATGCCTTTATATATTTAGAGAAAATTCGGGCTGGCTGAGTTGCAATCTCTGGTAGAGTTTACTTTATAGTACGCTGTGCAATCAAAATGTATATTTTAGTTAAATACGGTTACAGCAATGCAGTTATTCACCCATTTTTTTTTTTTTTTTTTGGATTTGCTCATAACTGTAAACTTTTTCTTTTCTCTTTCATAGAAATGGTTGGCGTTTTCCTCTCTCCCCAAGCCTCTTTTCAAAGAGCATAGTTCAGTCTATTTTGCTAACGCTCAGAATCCTCCTGCAGATTACAACAATGCTTTCTGCAAGGTCAGTATCAGAGTCTTTTTAACAAGGAACATCTGCATTTTGCTGATTAAATTGTTCAAAGTAAATCTAAGAGTTTGCCTGAAACTATGTACCAGTGAACCTGCATTGGCAACTAACTCCAAAGGTTTGTTATTGGATGCA
Source organism: Orbicella faveolata (assembly GCF_042242905.1). Lineage (NCBI taxonomy): Eukaryota > Metazoa > Cnidaria > Anthozoa > Scleractinia > Merulinidae > Orbicella > Orbicella faveolata. The sequence goes on along the minus strand of NW_028301563.1, from coordinate 10,072,611 downwards.
ATGACAAATGTAATGAGAATATTTAATGTTTCTGTAGGATATTCGCTTTGCTAGGAAGTATAACAGCACCCCGAACGTATTTGTTTCCGCGAACCATTCAACTAGCGGTGGAAATCAACAACCAGTACACAATGGAATAACCGCTTGGGTAGAGGTAGGATGAAGGCCTTATATTTACACTCCGCTGTTTATGGAAATAGGTTTATAGCAAAATTAGAGTGCGCATGCAACTTAATAATTAAAAGTTCCACCAAATTTTACGGATTATGTTATTGGCACCCACTGGCTCTTCTTGGAAACAACGTGAAAAAATTCCTACGTAAATGAGGAAATTAATTAGTTCCACCTAAATAGCATATAAAGCTCAAGACTACACGACATCACATACCCTATTGCGCACCAAAATGGTCAAAATGCATTCCGGTCTTTTTAAGACCAAATGGTTTAGACAAATACTCTTAAGGGTTGCATACACCTTAAGGTGAATAACTTATGCATGTAAGAATAAGAGTCTGTAGTTGGTGGGAAGGTGGTGGGGAGGGGGGGGGGGGTTAAAAGAAAAACTGCACTGTGTGTTGCACCCTTCATACTTAAGGCACTTGTCTGACATGTCAAAGCTTTATTTGATCGAGTTATGAGTTTTGGAATTTTTTGCCGTGGTTTAATAAATTATATACTAGAAATATGCTAGTAAGCATTGTGAAGTAATGCCCATTTTAATTTCATTCTTGGACACTACTGATCTTGTTTTACTCTTTCTTGTAGTACATCAACAGGACCGGTGTCCGAGTTTGTTTAAAGGAATTGTACGCGAAAAAGTACGATCCTCTGTCCATCTCATACGCTGTTCTGTCAGGTAGGGAAACACAAATGTCTTGATGGTTTTAGTTTTTCCTTTAGCAGCGATGTATGAGTTTTGATCTCACGTTGTTTCAAGGTCAGATATTTATCTTAAAAAAGAAAAATGCAACCAAATTTTGGGTGAGGGGGGCAAAACATGTTAAAATGGAAGCCTGGCCGTGTAATACAAACAGATAAGTATCTCTGAAAACACAACTACAGGGCAATCACTTAATTGGCCTCTCTCACTTATGGTGTATTTCTTGCTATCTACAGACATTTGTCAGCCAGGGTGGACCTACTTTGGTGGTTATTGCTACTTCACGAGTCCCGCATGCGCTTCGTGGCTGACCGCTGAGTCAAACTGTTCTGCGATGGACTCTGATCTGGTAACTGTACACAACCAGGAGGAGAATGTGTTTATTCAGCACCGTCATGACGGCGATAAGTCCTGGATAGGGCTGAATGACCGCAGTGTTGAAGGCTCTTTTGTTTGGACAAACAAAGAAATTAGCAGCTTTAGGTTCTGGGCTCCAAAGCAACCAAACGACTGGAACAACGAAGATTGTGTGCACACTCTAGGAACGAGGCATGGATACACTTGGAATGACGTACCCTGCAATAACTGCTTCAACTTTACTTGCTTTACAGGTGAGAAATCTATTGTTCGCATAATCGATCGCCATTTATTAACTGACTTATTGGTAGGCCGATTGATTAAGGTATGTTTATTAAGTAAGTTTTTGCTGGGAAAGCTTATTGTTAACAGCACTTTTGAGGTAGAGAGTAATAGTTCCGAACAATAACAATTTCCATTAAAAAAAAAAAAACAAAAAAGAATAAAAGAAAACAAAAAACGCGCATTTAGGGCGGACAAGACTGTGTGCACACCCTAGGAGCGAGGCATGGATACACTTGGAAGGACGTGCCATGCAATAAGTGCTTTAACATTACTTGTTTTACAGATGCCGTTGATCGATCGTGATTATTAACTGATTGACCGGTGGATTGAGTGACCAAGATACGTGTATGGATTTAGTTTTGCGGAGAAAACGTACTGTTAACAGCGCTTTTGAGAAAGAGAGTAGCAGCCGCAAAGAATAATTTCAAAAAAAAAAAAAAAAGATATGCGCCTAAAGACCAGGAGATGTTACAGATTTAGGCTTAATACACTACATGCAGGTTGTTCAATGTTGTGTTAAATTGTTGCAGACCTGGATGAGTGTAATACTCATACTCATAACTGCCACGTCAATGCGGATTGTGCGAATACTGTGGGCTCGTATTCCTGTACGTGTAAAGTTGGATATACTGGAAACGGACAAAACTGCAATGGTGAGTCAAAGAAACCAACACGCCAGGGAACAAACAAATTAAACGCACTTGGAAATTAACGAAGAAAACAAATTGATGTTTTTTGATTACCGCTTAGAGCAACTCAACCTCGAGATTTCTACATTTTCACACTACTTTAGATGATTTAGTACACAGCAGCATTGGTTAGCTACCTGTGTAAATAAATCTAAAAATGTTCAATCATTGTTTAAGGTGCTTTGTCTTCCTTTTATATAACTGTTAACAGGTTACCATGATAGCAAAGAAAACAACCTTTTCAAACACCCTTTATTTTAGCTTTAAGGGCCCATAACTCCAGAATTAACTTGGTGAACTCAATTTTTGTTATCGTGGAAGTGCAATAGGCTCATTTTGCAAAGTTTGAAAAAATGGTATGGAAGGAATCCAGGGCCATGGTTAATTGTCAAAAATTTGACATGGCTCTTGACCTGCCCTACATAATGATCCACGTAATTTCAAAGCGTGCTTATCACAATCGGAAGATAAAAAAAAAAAAAAATGGGAGTCACTGAGGAATTATAGAAAAACCATGGGTGGTCCAAATCGGTTGTATTGTTATGGTAATCCATTATGCTATGAGAATGAGCAAAATCTGTCCATCGACGATAAGGCATCTTTGTGACACCAATATTGAAACATCAATTGATATAGAGTGTTAGCATTGAACCGTAAAAAAGTGTAATTGTTTGAAAATGATTGAAACTGTTGACAGTTTCTCCATAATCGTGGTTGGTTTTCTTTTTTTGTCCAATTGTTACGTTTACTCCGGCGACTTCCTAACTTTTGCGCGAAATTTCCTCCTTAAACTTTGTTTTAGACGTAGACGAGTGCTCTTCAAACTCACATAGCTGTGACGTGAATGCTGTCTGTAGTAACACTCCAGGATCTTACACTTGCGCCTGTAAAGCTGGATATTCTGGGGATGGCAAAACTTGCAGTGGTACGTCAGTATCGTCATAAATTTCAAAAATATTTCTGTTCTCAGCTTGACTGAGTCGTCGTAATGTATAAAATGACAAGAACTTTTAAACTGACATGATTCGCTTATGTATCTTATAATAGAAATAGACGAGTGTTCTACCAACTCTCACAGCTGTGATGTCAATGCTGTCTGTAGTAACACTCCAGGATCTTACAATTGCTCATGTAAAGCTGGATATTCTGGAGATGGCAAAAGTTGTACTGGTGAGTTAATTGTTTAATAGATATTAGAGAATTAACTTTCAGCACCAACGACCTCCCGAGAATGTTAGCTTATCCACGTTACAAATTGGCAGTTAAATAGTTAAGTCTACTTCGTTTTCCAGACAAATCACAGAGCTAAAGGCTATAAGAAAAAGTTGCAGGGTTTTAACAAGTTCAATTACAGAGCATGATGTTGAAAGATGATGATTCCGACCCTATGAAATAACGCATTTGAATATCCACGAGTTTTAAATGCTTAAAACAAGATTCGCGACAGGCTTTTGAAAGTCTCACTAGGTGCAATGCATCATTATAGGTTTAACTGTAACACGGTGGTAACGAATAATTATATAGGTACTTTTTACATTAAGATCGTTTTGGTGTTTCCAAGGAGTAAATTTTCTCGCGCGTGTGAAATGCTCAAGTCATTTTCAAATTGTCAAAATCATCAAATCATCAAATCATCAAATCATCAGTAAAATCAAGTCATCCTACAAATCGCAGGTGTTCAAAGGATGGATAACGCTATCCAGAGGACAACTGCAATCCAGAGAATGAAGTGTTGTCAAAACAAAGTTAGTGATTAGATTCATGTACAGCTAATTAAGTGAGGTGATTTATCCGGTGGATTGCGTTATCCGCCAGTTGAACGACTGGCATGTGTTTAGGAATTGCTGGTTTTCAGTGTCACGCAATTCAAAATAGATCAAAATCAAAATCAAAACCGGTCAATAGATAAAGTCCAGAATCTGGGAAATGAAAGAAGGTAAATATGCAAAGACTCTCGCCAAAATTCTGGTCACGGCAATTTTTCTTATGCGAGATATGCGAAGAAATTTTTTCCCCAAATTTATAGAGATTTGTATGGAGACGCCATGCTGGTGCCCATCCGTATGGGCACCAACATGGCGGCCGGAAACAACAGAAACATCTGTCACTGAGTTTTGCTACAAAAGCATGCATTTATCCCTCGAGGAACTCTAAAACATTAAAAAAATACTTTCTCTAAGACATGAACTGTTCAGATAGCCAAGTTCCCCGAAATAAGTCACATTTTTAACCATCATGACAGCTCTCTAGGCCGTCATGTAAATGCCGCGTCACGCAAAAGCTTAGAAATTCAAGCGTAGTGTATCACAAAACCAAGAACCCATTCGGAGCGAAAATCTGTATAAATATTAGTTTTCAGCTGCTCTTATACACCATTAAAGTAAAATCTCAGGAAGATCAATAGTTTTGTAGTTCGAATTTTAGTGACGTCATGTGAAAACCAGCTATTCATATGTGGCCACCACGAAATCGCTCAATAGTCGGATTACCTTCCTCACTTTCTATAACGTCATTTGTTCCAATTTTCTATGCCAAGGGTAATACCTCACTTGAGGAAATAGAAAAAAACAAAACAAAACAAAACAAACCAAAACAAAATAAACAAACAAACAAAAAGTTACTAACATGAGCCCCCAACTTTCCTTTTTTAACGCTTATAGATATCGATGAGTGCGTCAGCGGTGTGCACGATTGCCACAATTCAGCTTCATGTACAAACACTGTTGGATCCTTCAGCTGTTCGTGTAACCATCCTTATACTGGAGATGGAAAAACGTGCAGGCATCCCGTGGCAGGTAAATATGTCGCATTCATATTGTGTTGCTGTACAATACTTGGAATGCCGTAACTCTGCGATATAGTGAAGCGCAATACATTTTATTTCATGTTACAAAATGATGTTTGTCAAATTTGATTTCCATTACCAAAATATATTAAGTGAAGAAATAGGAGATACATTTTAAAATTATTTAAATAGCCTGAATTCACCAAGATTGACTTTCGAAAGTTTTTTAGAGTTTGCAGATAAAAAATCAAACAAACAAACAAAATCAAGTTTTCTAGGCCTATCCATGAAAGCATGCACAGGTGACCATAAACTCCTACCTATTGGAGATGACACAACAGAATACAAATTTGGCTTTAATACACCGATTCATGTTCTAGAAATTCAGAATTGACACTTCCTTTTTCACTGTTTATTGCAATTGTTCTTGATTTTCCCTTCCTTGGGAAAGAAAATGCTGAAGCGGAGAATAACATTCGATCTTCACTTAAGAGTTCTGTGAATAAGAAACAATGAATGGCATTTTACCTATCACCGATATTTCTCTAAACAAACTTGCTTTGTCCAGTTTGTTATTGCTGCTCTTGGTCTTCTCTAGCCAAAGACTAGGTGCCTTTTAATTCGATGAAAGGACAAAAGACTAGACTAGAAACCAAAAGCAGGATACTGCTGGGAATTCGCACAAAGTAACATATCCAGAGTAATAATTTCCTATAGGGTCTATTCTTCTTTAAGTCACGTGGCGTTTTTGTGTGTTCGGTTTTCAATCTTAAGGGAAGCGGAGCAATCGCGCAGATCTAATACTTACTCGGCAGAAATGTGGCGCTTTCGTTAGGAGATCGCTATCAAGTTGTTTACCATTTCCAAAAAAAAAACAAAAACAAAAACAGCCAGAAGAAAAAAAAAAAAAATAATAATAATAATACGTAATTTTGGTCTAAACAGAAATGGTAGGACTCTTTTAGCTTGCCCGACTGGGAAAAGTTTCGCAACGAAAGGAACGTCTAGAAGTTAGTCCAGAATTTTCAATCTAGTCGGAAAATTTCGCTTCCGGTTTGCTTGTATCTACCAGCGTCAGACCTGTCGCTAGTCTCATCAGTTCTAGTCGTTCAGAGTAGTTTGCTGTATATGGACAAGCCAAATCGCATACGGGTTTTTCTTCGGGGGTACCTAATTACGCAGCCACGCTTCGGAGCTCAAATTGCATACCCTTTACTCATAACCAGGAATGCGACAAAAACAAATACCTCATTTCGCTTTCTGCTGCACTGGAATGTTACAAACAAATATGCCCTCGGTGTGCTCAAATTCGAGAAGTAGCGCGCATGCAACAGAATTCACTACACTAACGCAGTACACTACCCGTACCGCAGGCACATGTTTTATTGCGCTTGAATGAGCTCGGGCTGATAAACGAGGGCGCGTTTAACTCCTTGGACATTTTATAAATGTTAATAGATATATACCTTCTGCTGCGCCTTACGCTTCGTGTGAACTGTACGAGGGACAAGTCCCTGCGACCAGTCTCTTCGTGTAAACTCTTCGGGGGACTTGTTGCAGGGACTAGTCCCCTCGTGTGCGCCGACCTTAAGGCAAGGTGCTGTATGATCTCAATCTTTGTTGACAGAGCAACCAACACATTAACATTAAGAAATTACAAAAACTAAATAAGAACAGAATGCGTGCATAAAAAACACACGAAATTTTGCTCATAGCATTGTTTGAATTGTTCTGTTTGTTTGTTATATATAGTTGTCAAATCCACATAGTTTTTTACACGAGATCCACGGTTAAATGTACTTTCGATGTGTTTCCCAACTTACTCGTTACAATGACCTCCTTACCTTGCTTTGTAATTATGTAATTTCAAATTGACGTCATTGTGAACTAATCGCCAAATTTAAGTTTAGCTCGGTTAACAGACAAAAATCTTTATTTCTCAGAATGTCAAAACTATCAATCTTTGACCAGTGCTGACAGGAAGGTGACCTACACCTACTACAGCTACTCATGTGACAATGGTCTTGGTCCTGGCTGGTTCCGTTTCCAAGGAGCTGCGGGAACTAGAATGCCTACTTCGTGTCCACCTAAATACAGGTGTAACGCTCAGGCAACCGGCTGGTTAAATGGTGGTCATCCTACAGTGGCTGATGGCAAAGTCACCAGGCAGGTCTGCTTTCACTGGGGTTCAGGCTGGCGTTCCAGCTGTTGTTACTGGTCCAGAAACATTCAAGTGAGAAACTGCGGCTCTTTCTATGTGTATTACTTCAACGGTACACCAGGCTGTTATCTCCGCTATTGTGGCACTGACTAAGTCAAAAAATATAGTTATTACATGTACGTAGTGAGTAAACCTCAAATTTTTAACCAAAAAAAGCAAGACGATTAGAAGTGATTCAGAAACGTCGATACTTCAATTCTGTCCACCTCTGCACTGAAAAAACGAAAGTTTCTCTATCTTTATCTAGTTTAACGTGGTACACATTGCTTATCACTCGTTTTCCTACATTGATTATACCTGTACTAGAGTAAATTCTAGTAAAATTAGATGTTATACAGCTAAAAATCATAATTTTCAGTTTTTCTCATATGGAATGTGGAATATAGTTAATCCACGACATGGTTTTTTGAGGTTTACGAAGGCATATGATCAGTTCAGAAGTAGTTACTTGAGTTTAAAAACAAAACAAAACAAAACAAAACAAAAAAAGAAATAGAAGGTAGTTAATCATCAGTCTACTAGGCACCATATTTCGTATACATTTTTTTTTTCTTCGGAGTGATGATTCACAAGTTAAAATATAGGGAGAGCTAAACATCTGGAACAGCATAGAAAATTGATTAAGGTGGCCGAACACAGTTTTCGCGCGCGCTCTTGCTGATGCAATTGAGCGCGCGCACAAGGATTGCAAAAACAAACATGCCGTCAATAGAGCGATCATTTTCTTTACTCAACACCCGCACTATCTGTGTTATTTTTTTCTATTATTGAACGCAGTGTATTGATGGCTTTAGTCTTTTATTACAAAGATATGTTAGAAAAGGTAACGACGCAAAGAACCCAGCAATTCTCAGCTTTCTCTTTGTTACCGAAAGAACCCAGTTAAATGCAGCGCATGCGCAGTTGCTCGAAAAATTGAGACCGATTGCTTTTGCAGAAACTTGCGGATTTCTGACGATCCAGTCGTTAGAATTTCAAGAAATTTGGCAAAAAAATAGTACAGAAACCACGTGAATGATTTATCGCAAAAAATCTGAATTTTGACATAGGGAATTTTTAATAATACAGAACTTGGGGTGGAAACGATTTACGGCGAATAACGAAAATCGCCTATGTCAAAACTTTATTAGAACAGTGTTGACAGAAGGGATTGAATGTCAATTCGTAGTGGACAAAAAATGAAAAAAATCTAACGACTGGATTTTTTTCAAATAAACAAAACCATTTTTTAAGCTTTGTTTTTAACCAGCCCCGTTGCCATGGCAACAGCACACACCTTAACCAAAATGCGAGAATAAACTTTTCTGTGGTTAACCTTGACTCTTGCAAAAAACGGGCGCCAAAGCATAAATAGCTTAAAAGTATTGGTGAATTAGGCATAGGCTCTTGAAAACTGTGTTCGGCCACCTTAAGAGAATCGCAGGCCACAACGCTAATGTTACCTACTGATTTGAAGTTTCTATTGAACGATCCCCTCCGTATTCCCACGAAGTATCACTCGGATTGCACGTTTCTCGACTCTCTCCCTCCACGACACAAAAAGCAACAGGGGACGAGTCAGTTCTTCTTCCGTATTCTGTATCGAGGAGACTTGAGATGAAATTCAGCATTGCTTTACTTTTACTGTGACACAATACCATACTAAACTGGTCATATGCATGTTCCCGCCGCTTTTCTTTAGTCGGTGTTCCCAGATTGAGTCCGCGGTTCACAGTCATGAAATAAAAATAGCTTCATGTGATTAAATAGTGGCCGATGAAAAGAGTGACTAGGGTTACTACTGTAGAGAACGTCAAAGAACAAAACTTGGTAATATCGCTAGAAAGTAAAGACGAATTTGTTGTAAGATTTATAGCGTTATTGAAATATCGATTGAGTAACTTAATTAAAGAAGTTATTCAGAAAACTGTAAGTTTGTCTAGAGGGTGGTAAAGGGTATTTTCGTGATTCACGAATGGCCTAATTCGTTTCCCGTGAAATGTTTTCTTCTTGTGAATCGTGATTTCATTAGAAGCCGTGAACCGTAATTTTTCAAAACAATTCTCCGTGAAATGAGAAAGAAGTATTTAATTCGTCGTGAACTGTGATTCTGGTTGTGTCTTCTATTATTTTCGACCGTAATTAACAATGTTGCGACGCCGTGACAGGACAATCATCCCCCTTCGTGTACTTGCTCGAATTTCTTGTTGCTGCGCGCATAACAAGAAGTGGGCGGATGATAAAGAAATCTAAATAACAAGACTGAGTCCTTGGGAGTTTTGCAAAAATACCATTTTTTTTTTTTTCGTAAAACGTGAAATGCCGATCTCATTTCCCGTGAATTATGAAAGGACCAATTTATTTTCCGTGAAACGTGATCTTGACTCCCCCCCTCCAGCCACCCCATCCCTCTTTACCACTCTCAGTTTAATTGGCCGTCTACCTAGTAATGGGCCAGGGAATCGCAATGGCCTCATGGTTAGTGCGCTCATCTCTGTATCGAGCGGTCCGGGTCCGAGCGCAGGCCGGGGACATTGTGGTGTGTTCATGGACAAGACCCTTTACTCTCGCATTGCCTCTTTACACCCAGGTGTATAAATGGGCACCGGCTAAATTAAGCTGGGGGTAGCCCTGCGATGGACTATCATCTTATCCTCTTATCCAGGGGGAGTAGAAATTCTCTTATAGTGGCTTCATGTTACAGAAACAGGGATAAGCTCCAGCATGATGGGCCACTTGGTTAGTATGCAGACTTTATCTTCACCTAGAAGTGGATGGGCCAAAAGCACTGTCTGCCAAAAGTTTTCCTACATTTTGTTAGTTGTAGTTTTTTGTTTTGTTTTAACGCACCTATCGCAAATTGCAATATTACGTTACATGTTGTCTTATAATGTCTCCTGATAATCCGAACTGTCGTAAATTGTAATAACACTTTGTCTTGTTCTGTAATAAGTCTTTAATTAAGCTTTTACAGTTTTCCAGAAAGCTCCTTTTTCATCAAATAACACTGGTTCAGGAAATGTCACGGTGAAAAGTAAGTTTACTGCTGAGAGCAACGTAATTGGGGCATCTCGAAGTAGTTTATATGTTTGTTTTCTTTTTTTAACGACAACAACATTTGCCTTAGCAGCATAATTCTTTTGAATTCTCTTTGTAAGTAAAATCCTCGGTTAGTATTTTTGTCGTCTCAACACCCTTGCGCTAAAATTTTATTTAATCAACCGAAATTGCACGCAACTGGCCCGTATAAAAGAGTTTTGAACAAAACGGTTTTTTGATTACACATTGTGCTGCCTACGCGACTAGCCTGACATATTGAACTCTCGAATTGTTTCCTTTGGTCGCTTTAAGCCAGTGGGAAATTTTCATGCTGATAACGGAACTACCAATAATTTTTGTGGACCTCTCGTGCAGCCAAAACGTTCGACTAGTACACGCGCGTGAACTCAAACTCGTTTCCTATTGTTACTCGAGCGCCTGTTTATAATAGGCTAACATAATGGTGCAAGGTGATTATTGCTAATAGCTCATTCAATTTGGATCGATTACTTAGGAGGAAGTTTATCAGAATGAGCTTTGAAAAGAAATAAAGCTACAGTAGTATATACGGAATGAGAAGACGTCTTCGTTATTCAGTTTAGCTATAATTACGATTTATTATATAAACACGAGTGTTTTACTGGAAAATAAACCACTCACAAAATTCAAAGTACATTCCAGATCAAAGTGGCGTATTTTCCATATCCTTGCTTGTGAGGACATTAGTGACGTCATTTTCCGCTTTTTCACGGTTGTTGGTGCAAACAGTCAGTTTGTCTAATAAAAAGAAAATTACATGGTTGCTAGAGGATGTGAATATTATTCTCTCATGTTAAAAACAAGAAGAGCGAACTACACGAAAGAAATACAAAAGAAAAAGAAAATTTATTTCGCATGTATTTCATTTAAAAAAAACTACGTAAAAAAGATAATTACATGCAAAGGCTAGATATTGAGAGACGTTTTCGTTTCTCAGTGACCTCAGTGGCGTTTCAAAACATTTCTGTTATTTACGTTCTTAATTTGAAAAAGTGGAGCGAGTTTTTTTTAATCCAATTGTGCAGCGTTGCAATGCAAAACCAGTTTCTTCACGACACTCACCTGAAAACCACTCTTAAATTAAAGATGCTAACAGCTGACTTAACTATTTTATTTTAACTGTAGATCACGGATCGCTTCAGAAACAAATTTCTTTAGCTGTAAACAATGGAAACCTATCAAGAAATCCGTCACGGGCAAATCGAAGTGGTGACGGCGCAGCGACGAAAATTGAAGTCCAGTCATGCAGTAATAGTGTATTTGAACTGAAACAGCGATAGATCAAAACTTATTTGTAAGATGCAGATTAAATTCAGGCGAGGAAACGTATGACATTGAAGTTCGGTCTTATGACACAAATTCTCAATGGCCAATTCCTTCTACGAGAAGCGTCTGCAGGGGATATGGTAGTTCAGTGTTTATCAAAACAGATATCCAGTCCAAGCTGATGAATACAACTACCATGATTCCCAGCAGGCGCATCTTAAAGAGGGATTTGGCTATTACTCATGTTCCGTTTAGAAGTGGGGGGATGGATACTCTTGATGGGACTGGGGGTGTGTATCCACCAGAAAACCTCTCCCACTTCAGAACAAAATATGCTCCTTTTTTTCAGACCTCACCCATTTTTTTTTCTTTTTTATTTATTTTTTTGCACCTATTTCGATCGGTAAGTTTTGCAGACCTCAGAGCCCAACAATCAGTTAAATACACATCAACTGGCAAGTGAATTTCTACTAATTCTCAGCTACAAGGTAAAATCCTTCACAAACCCTCCTAAAAATTAAAACGGCTATTCGTGGTTGTGACGTCAACACTCAGGATTAACTTGTTTCGTTTATTACTGTGAGGAATGTCTTGTTACATAATGTCATAGTCGCTATGTTAGGTGGTGTTCCCAAGCAATGATATAATGATTTGTTCTTGCCTTGTTTTCAACCCTGTTCTTCACCGAAAGAGGAGGAAATCATCTAATACGCCGCTTCCGAGTTGCCTTTTAATTTGCCTCTGTGTCAAAACGAGCAGCTACGAGCCTTCGGGCGAAACCATTCATATGGAAATGTGTTCCGCCTACAAGTTCATTTCCATGCAAATCAAACTCATTTCCATGTGAAAGATTTTGCACCAGGACTCGTTTCGAAGGTAACTCGGAAATGGTCTTTTAGTTCATGTTCATTGTGTTTTTTTGTCATCTAATGTTTGCTATTGAACGGGACGTCCAATATGGCTTACATGAGTTCTCTAAAACAGAGTGGCTGCAGTACCTTTATCACAGTATTTGTAGCTAATTAAGCTATAAGATGGTATTCGTAGTTTAATTTCTCAGCGATAATAATACAGTCGAACCCCTGTTAAGCGGCCACCTATTAAACGGCCACCCCTATTAAACAGCCAGTAACCATAGTGTCGATAAGGGCTTTTCTACTGCCCCCTTTAAGCGACCACTAATCCATTTCATGAAGTTAGCCGTTTAATAGGGGTTGAACTGTACTAGTTAACTTTCCGACACTCTACAAGGAGAGAACCCAGGGAGAAGTAAAAAATGACAAGGATAATCGTAAAGAATTGTGATCAACAAATCCTAATTTTTGCAATTAACTCCAAGTAAAAACATTCGTTTTTGAGGGCGTGGTTCACAGTCAGTTTATCCTTTAATATTTTATTTATTTACCAATTATTTACCGTTTACTAGAATGTTCTAAACTTTAGATGGCATTACAGACGATACCTTCGAATTTCATGCTCTCTGACAAGTTTTTCCTAAAAGGTACCCGAATATCTGTAAGGATGATCACCTTGGTCGCCTTTATCTCGGAGTTCTCACCCCTAAGAAATCAGCGCTGATAAGAAAGGCTTCCATTTTTTAAGGCAGGCAATTGTTATTTAATTCACTGCTTGTGTTCGTTGAGGTAACCAATAAAGTTAAAATCTTCAATGCGCACAGTAAATCTGTATAACTGCTTAACAATTTCTAACATCCAACGCGATTGGCTGGATTTCGCTCGAGGGTGCTCTGTTTTGGCAGCGCGGTCACGAGGAGAATTCCCACTGAAATATAAACTGCGGCTTAGCAGCTCTCGCGAGATACTCCGCGGCTGAAACAAGGCGCTCTCGCAGACAAGGCACTTACAACAGGGCTTTTGCAACAATGATTGCGCAAAAAGATGCGAAAACAAGAGAGACTGATCAGAGGTTAAGTTAGGTGGGTGCATCGATCAGTCCATATCGGACAAATCAGTGGCAGGTTTACACACAAAGTAAATGATATTGTCTTGAAAACGAATTTCTTTCAAATTTTCGCTCCATTCGCGACGAAACTCTTGATCAGTCTCGTATCGTGAAATGGTTAGTTGCTAAGCATGGTGGTTTGCCTCTCTAAATCAATTTCGAAATCGTTTCCTCGATACAAAGAATATTCGTGCATTTGTCCAGAAAGTTTTTTTTTTTTTTTTAATTAGCTTCTGCATGGCTTTTAGTCTAACTTTTTTGTTTTTTCTTCTTTATTTATTTATTAACACACAAGAAAACACTTTGTTGTCTAATCACTCTGCAGTGCAACGAAAACAAAATAATGTCTAACCTAGTAGAAGTAAGAAGACACCAGCCGCATAGGTGGGGGTGGGGGGGGGGGGGGGGTTGCATCTCGTTTATTGATAAAAAATAAACATAAGTGGCCCCAGGATGGTTATAAATACAACAAATGTACTAAACAAAAACACGGAAACTTTACAAAAACAAAATTTCTAGAATTAAGTGATCAAAAGCGATGAGACCGTCGAGTGACAACTCCTAACAGACAAACTCCTCAAATATTCGCTTCTTAGCATAATAACGTAACCTGCATAGCAACGAATCTACATACCAGCACACATCTATCTTACAGTAACAACGTGAAAAACTAGATGCTGAAACTACTTACAATACAAACTACTACAAACTAAAGGACAATTTGATTTCTATCATTACTTACAATATTTAACCTGCTTGCTTACGAAACTGATGCTAATTCAATAAATTCTTAATAATACACGGCATACAAAAATTTATTTATCACCTTGTTAAAGCACAAACCAAAAAACTAATTTACAAGCGCACCACTAATATAAATACTAAACATAACGCGCACAAACAACTAGCACTAAAAACTAACGAAAATTACATTACATCGCTAAAGCTTTTAGCTATGGGCTGCAGCACACAGAAGGACAAAAAATAATTACAACATGAAATACAGAAATTCAAAGAAATAACAAACATGGCATCACGGCCCCTTTCATTATTGGGAATATTAGAACAGGCATTGTAACATTTGTGCAAAAAGTACAAAAGGAAAAAAAGCTTAACCGTTTAAGCATCGCAGATGCAGAGAGTGGTCCACTTAGCTTCGTATTTTATGCAGTTAGAGTTTTTAATGGCCGTTTGTCGTTCACATTTGTCGTTTGTCACATTCGGAACATTGAGAAAAACCTGCCTGGTTTTCCCGCGCTGAGCATTTTAACGCACCTCCACATTCTATTGACGATTTCCTTGTTCGTGGAATTTTGCTCTGCGGCTAGCCTGCGTAGCTTGGTGGTTTAAGCAATTTCTTTAAAGCAATTTGAGCGGGAGCGCACAAAGCGGCGAAGCCGGGAGGAACCGCCTGCCTGGATTACCCGCAGTTTTTGTTGCCGCCTCCTATTACATTTTTGACAACTCGATGACAGGTCTTGTGAGTCGTATTAACACGGATGATCAGAGCATAAACCGTATTAAATAAGAAACTTCCAGCTAACTTGGCAGGGAAAAGTCATTGCGATGCTGCAGAGTCTATCAAAACAAAACTACCTGATGCTTTCCGATGCTATGGCGATGCGGTGTTTGCTCGATGGCGGCAAAGGGCAAAGCCTGTCAAGGGAGGAATCGAGAGGATAATTGTAGACTTTGTTGTTGTCCGCTCAAGATCAAATTCGGAGAATTTAAACATTTCCATTCAAACCTTTTCAGGGTCTCTAAGCGTGAAGGATTTCAAAATGGCACTTCGTCGGAAATCTGAAATTGGTCTAGAAATAGAAAGATCAGACACATCATTTGATCGTGTGCGCCATGCCTAAGAACGTAAAATAAGAAACGCTTTTGAACTTCTTAATTTCATCTACTCGAGCCTGCAGAAAGTGAAGCAAGCCGCGATCGAAGTCCTCAAACAACAAAAGGGCAGAAAACATCAGACGACAATTCTATTGCTGAGAAGTTCAGCGATAATATTTCTGAAATTGGTCGTCGATGATGCTCTTTAACAGCGAAATAACAACGATACTGGTTTTTGTAAACAACAATTCCTGTCTGGTGAGTGCAAACAGTGAAACACGGTAAAAATCATGCTTTGGCCAAGAACGACCATCACATCTCTCCCGTAATGCAAATTGTTTACGGCTGTTCCTTGCTCGTGTTTCGCAGTTAACAATTTTGGATTTCGCGATATTCGCGAAGAATATTCATGCGCGAAAACGCTTTCGACAACGCTCTCTCGATTATTTTCTGTTTACACGCCAAGATGTGCGTTGTAATCAGTGTTGTTCCTTGAAGCTGTCCCTTGGGAGAAAGTTTTAATTGATTGGTTAGCCTTCTGACCCAATGGCATGGCCACTACACAAGCGTACTGGACTGACAAAAAATGCCGGTCATCCGTGCAGGGGGTTTCTCAGTTGTCTCTCTCCCAGGCTCCTTGCGGCTTCGCCGCGCGTTATCGTGGCTTCACCGCTTTCTTGGCGCGCTCAAATTGCTTAAAAACGCCAAGCTACGCGGGCTACCCTGCGGCGTGACCTCCCAACGGAAGCAGCTGGTTTTGCGCCTGATTTTCAAACTCGACAACAGTCATCCGCGCGGCCTAAATTCCGACTTCCGTTTCCTTTATATAAGCCCCGCGCGTGCACTGTACTTTTTTAATTTGAATTTCAGATCCCTGGCGTATACAAGCGTTGCACATGGTTTTCCTCTGATGGAGGGCCAATCCCGAAACGTCTGGAAACTTAACCCGAAATATAGCACTTTTATTCATGATTATTCTTACTGAACACTTACATGGAAGTCTGACGGACATTTTTCGGTAAATCCTTGATTAATATATTGTTCACAAAGTAACAACATTGCCTACCGAGGTTGGCGGCAGAAAAGTACCAGAACTACTTAAACCATGCTGCTTTCTTAGACCAAGGACAATCTTTACGGAATGCATCAATTCATTGATACGAAATGCAGTTAAGAAAGGATTGACGACCGAATTAAGAAAAAGAGATACTGATAGTGACTCTCTGAGCGCCAACAACCACTTTTCACCACGGCAACCATCGCAGTTTGCTTCCAGGAGAATTGCTACAAAATATGGGATGATTGAGATGATTAGGAAAAGTACGATGAGAAATGAGGTTGTAGCAATTTTTCGTTCCATTTGGGCAGTTTTTAATCGTCTACTATCAAGAAGTGTTGGGTTGCTGGGCATGGATGTTTGCCTTTGGAAATCAACTCGGGAGCGCTTTCTTAAAAAAAAGAATATCCCCATGTAGGCTAAAATGGTCGTCACAAGAGGAAATGTCGTATGCAAATGTATATCTATTAGAAGGTAAACATCAATTGGAATTCCAGTCAGTTGGATTGAGGCAAAAATCGATGAAAAAACCACTATGCTTGTGTTGCATAAAGCAAGTTTCCTTGGTTTTACTTTGTGAAGATAGAAATGAGGAAACACAACAGCCACGAAGCGATCCACTGACATCGCCGTCACCAACAGAATAGAACTGTTAACTCCAATGTAACCCAATATTCTAGCAATGTCGCCTTCTTGTGTGATTTGTTTATCACCAAATGCGCATATTGCTTCTGAGGAGCAAACCAAGATTCCAACATACAGATCAACCGCTGAATGAACACCAAAACTACCGAGAACGTTTTCCTGAAGCAGCGAAGAGGATTTCTGTACAACGCGGTCAACACAATTGCATTAGGAACAGCAATGACTATTGACAGCAGCGCAAAAGGTATTCCAGTTCCAAGACACAGTGATTTCTCAAAGACTCTCTCCATTGCAAAACTAAAATGAAGGAGAATCTTTTGTTACTGAAACAGAAGAATACGATGGTGTAATATCGTTGTTCGTCTTTGGGTGGGAGCAAACACAAGGTTCTAGAAAAGTTCTGAATTTCCGTCATATTTTCATTTTATATCCTCTTCCCGTCACTACTAATCAAACAAAGAAAGAGCTTTGTTTTCCTGTATTTACTTTTCGTGCAATTAAATTAAACCGCAAAATTTAACGAGTTAGCAATACTATTAAAATAACATCTGCCATGAAATAAAGATTGGTA